>NC_081409.1:522407974-522707974 GCF_030272615.1 Cryptomeria japonica
TTAAATGGGAGTTTTCTAGAAGAACATTACCCTACTAATCCATATCTAACAAAATTGCATAGATATATGAAGGCTTTTTATTTATCTAGACATGAGTGTCTATCCAAATATAGGTTACTAGCATTCTCGAAAGAACAAAAGATGGAATAGTCCTTTGAGAACACTAATATTTTATATAGGAATTCCCAAAAATTTGACATGCACAAGTCCATTACCATTGAAACAATGAGGACAAGAAATAGAATATAAAGTTCCCTACTATACCAAACTAAAGTTACCTCAAGTTGGTTTTGTTGGCTTATTACTTACTCCATTATCTATTCCTCTTTCCTAAGATAGTTCCAACAATATCAATAAATATGCTCTAGAACATCGGGAAAGAGTTATAGATTTCCTATATCCATCGCTAACCCTTGAGTGATACTTACTCATATTTTAAGAAATTTTTGTATCTACTATGCAACTAAACCTTTCCTCTTGTATTCAAGGCTAGGATGAGAAGAAGAACTTGTAGTCTACAACTATTCTTTCTAGATATAAAAACATAAAATTTTACAACTAATCATATCCACTAAGGTTATACAAATTATCTTGGGTTAGGTTAATTTAAGTTTGAAGTCACTTTAACCTTTTTGTAGAACAAGTACAAGCTCCACCTATAAGGTGAAATTTTATGGGACATTTATTTTTTTAGCATGTTTAATTAGAAGTTTTCATTTAATTTATCTAATCCAAGGTCCATGCAGGCATTCACACTTTTCCACAATTCGATAAATAGAACCCTGTTCTATACCCAGAGTTCCCAATGTTAGAACTTGCACTTTGAAACTTAATGTCATGCCCACTTTTCACACGATGGAAAACATGACACAACCTAAACTCACCTACAAATTTTCTTTTGACTAAAAACCTTAAATCAAACTTGAACACAATATAACTTAAGATGAGACAACCATAAACCCCTATGACTAGTTTGTACACCTAGTGACACAATCTTCATGACACCATTCACGACCACCCCCAAGGCTAGGTGTGGTGGTTCGATCATTCGACATGAAGTTTTTCCTTTTCACATTCTAACAAAGGAAGGGGTCCTAAACATTTTTTTTTAGAGTTAATCATTTTCAAGGGGAAATTTACTAAAGAAAATTCTCCCATTTATCATAATTATGATTAGACGAATCTTAGGATGAAATCAAAAAATATTTCCATAATGGGGAATATACACTTACTTTACTAGTTTAATTACGTAGATTAATTATCCCAATATAGACTATTAATTAGGGGCACAGTCATTTTTGAATTTATACTTTTTTTTAATCTCATGGTTAATCATTAATTTCCTTAATTACTTTTTTATAGGCTAAGGGTGGGGTTAAAATTAATAAATTAATTAAACTAATAATGACTAACAATTGTGGATAATAAGTTTCATTAATACGTCCCATATCAATGATTTGTTTTTTATTGTTAGAGGTATCTTTTAACCTATTTTTGGTGGCGTTAAATAAAATTATCCACCCCATATAAAAAAATGTTGGTTAATTCATTTAACTAACCTACAACTTTCTCTTCTATTTGTTTTTATATTTAATTTTTTATTTTGTAAACATCCATGCAATTCCTTTAAATTTTAATATAGCATAGAGCTAAGATATTGCATACTACTCTCTCCTACAAGTATAATATATCCACGATGATTCATCTCTTTATCAATCTATAAATTTTATATTGTTTTCAAATAAATATCCTATAGCAGCAAATAAATTAGGATTACAAGATTTTCCACTAATTATTATAATGCTTATTTCTATATTTTATAAAAAAAAAAACTAAATAATATTATTATTAGAATTCATTATTGGAATTTCACTAAGAAGGTCTTCAAGATGCACTAAAAGAACAATATGAAAAAACAAGCACAATTATGCATTATGCATTATCTAAACAGTATAGTTTTCTGAAAACAAATTACTGTTTGGGTGTTTCTGACTTGTTGACAAACATAAGCCAATACATGAGATCCACTTCACTCTCTATAAATCTAGATTGTGATCACAGTATTTATGCTACACAACCAAACATGCGTTGTGCTCTTAAAATATGCATGGTTCTATGATATAAACATTTGATGCATGCTGTGGTTTTGGATGTGGAATGAATACTAGGTAATAAATAATTTCAAGGCAATGAATACAAGATATCTCTGGAGGTCCTTTCATCTAGGGATGGGTCAGAGTCCCACCGCAAAAGAGTGGTACTCCATCTAGAAGTGGAGACAGTGGACTTTCTGGAAGCTAAGCCAAGATCTTTTCTGGTAATCATACCGACCACCCTGCAATAAATTTCAAGAATATTTATAAACAATAGCATTTCCTGCATGCGGTTTTTGGAGGTAACTACATATTAGCAACAGAGAATACAAACATGAACAAGAGCTACCTGCCATTTGAGTCAGTCACACAAAGGTGTCGAAGACCAAGTGTTCGGAAGATTACATACACCCTCTGTGCTGAGCATTCACCACGTACCTGAAACAATTTAATGATCTTAGGCGAGCTCGATTATGAAAGCAGAACTAGATCACACTACGGTACTTTCTTGCTTGAAAAAAACTTACAGTTAATGGAACTCTGTTCATAAACGGTCTCAAATCCAGCACTAAAGTCATTCTTGGTCTTTCTGTTGTGTCTACTATAGTGCCTCCTTTAATGGTTGCATCAGAATATTCTATTTGTGAATCTAGAATGCCAACTAAGTCAATTTCGTCTATGGCCTCAGGTCGAGAGGTCAAGTCTCGACGATGAGGATGGTGACAAAAGTGATATGCTCGCATTCCACTTTCCAGAACTTGTAGCTGTTTGGCATCCATATTTCCAAAATATGGAAATTGCCACTTGTCAGAGTCTTTGATTGCTGCCAGGTCCACTTCAACAAAAGCATGCTGCTCAAGCAGTAATAATAGTTGATGCCTTAGAATAAGGCCAGCCATTTTCCCTTGAGCATCATCAGAATGGAGATAAGAACTTTTGAAAACAGGAAATCCATTGTGTCTTGTGCTACGTAGAACCTTCAGAACATCTGTAACTGGAACTATCTACAAAGGGACAGAAACTGCCATGCATCTCAGTAACTAAGAAATATATTGAAGGGAATCCCAAGAACATCCAATTTTCATTTTAGCTACATTTGAAGCACACTATTCCATAGAAATAAGAAAGACAATATAGGAATGGCTACAACCATAAGGGGGCTAAACTCCATTTTCATTTTAGATCCACCTGAATGGCACCTACGGCTCCAAATATGTACATGAGGGAAAAAGTGATTTGATATTTACAAGACGGTCATGCATACATATTAGCAGATTGAGGTGCAATTATTGCACTTCAGCTCCAATCCCTAGATATCCATTTAGTATAGAGATTGTCACATGACATTTCTAGATTATAATTTATGGACGTTAATAATAAAATTAATAGCTTCCTTCTGCAGATGACAAGTCCTTTACCTCTTCAAATCCAACAACATGTGGTGACATTATATTGAACGCAGTTAAGGGAATTAGCTCACGGGGGGGCTCACTTTGAAGAAAATGGACATGTCCTGATGCAATCAAAATATGAACCTCATTAGAAGCAATAATCATAAGCCATATAGATTATTTTAAGATTTAATTCAATGCCTTCAAGATGAGTCATACCTAGCTGCTGTAGGTCAGCTTCATATGCACCATGCTGATGAATGTGATGAGCAACCCAGTTTGACACAACCACTGCCATTATTACAGGTAGAATGAAATCAAGACTAGCTGTCCCTTCAACCATGATTACAACCTGGACAAACATGAAACATCAATTTATTCATAAAACACAAGTGCAATTTATTGCGTGTATGGATCTTTAAAGAAAGGGCAGAAGGTTGACTTAGACTATACTGAAATTCACTGAAATGCATAATTAAAGGGGCATAGATGATATAAGAAGCTTGAGCATTCAAAACTTCCTAAACTCCTAAGTATAACAATTTCTTGCCTCCAGATTGAGATTGGAACATAGTAGTTTTAATTTAACCTGCACTAGATAAAAAAAGTGAACTATGCGACATGCAAGAATGGTCAGTGAAAATTATTAAACTTCTAATTTTTATTCCTCTTTTGTATGAAATAATTTTCCCAATGGCCATGTATAACGGGAATGCATACAATGATCGCAGCAGCATGTGTGTTACAGGAGTTGTGGAGAATTGAATAAGTGTTTCACATGGGCAAATACTAGCCAAACCAGATTAAAAGACCAACATTTATCATTCAGCATTATTTTATCTTGTTTCTTTTTCTACAATAATCAGAATCAACTATACAATTTCTATTTCAAAAGATTTTGTTGAAAAATGAAAGAATGAAGTTTGAGAGAATTCGATGTCAGGCACCATAGTTAAAAAAAATTAAGATTACTTGCAGGACTTGCAAGTAATCACGGGTGGTATTGGCTGCCGAATAACTGGCAACAAAACTCACCAAAACATGTGCCTAAAATACATTGACTTGTGACTAGCGTAAAACTTGACCGCCTAAAAGTTAAAAAGTTAAAAACACAATTTCATTTTTATTAAGCTGCATGGGTTTTTAAATTTTTCCTTTAGGGTCTGTGAAACCTAAGGACAATAGTTTGCTAATAGTGATGAAAAGTCTGATAAAAATCATTGAGGATTGCTAATAGTGGAAGAAACTCCATGCCACTACAGTGCTATTGAACAGTGACAATGGTTTGCTAAGAGGTTTAGTCTGCCTTTAGATTTTTAAATAAGCATTATAAAAAATTAAATTTTATAATATATATCATACATGTTCTGAAATATTTTTTTTTAAATTCTTTTGACCAGTACACAATAAATTGTTTGTGAAGCATTGAAGATATTTTTTTGGACTGCTAGCTAGGTGTTAATGAATTTTTCTTTTTGCTCTCTCCTTTTGCTAGGGTTTGTTGTGACGTTTTCACACATCACCCCATTGCAAATGGGGACCCCACTTCTTTTTTGCTTTGCTTTAGGTTTAGTCATCTTTTAGTTTGGTCCTAGTCTAAGTTACTGATTCTTCACTAAAACCCCTAGATCTTGATTCTAATTCTGCCCGGGTCCTGGTCCGAGCTTGATTCCCCTTGGATTCCTCCAAGGTCCTTCCCAAGTGGGTGGGTCCTCAGTGATTATTCATCATCTGCTTTGCCTAATTTTGGGGCAAATTAATAAAGTAGTGCTGGCTGCAAACTGTACTATTTAAATTGCAATTTCATATACACTGCAACCTTTTATAAGGGGTGTGATCTAACCCAAATTACTATTCAAATTGCAATTGTCATAAATACATAGCCTGTCATCATTGGTGCCAAAGATGAAAATATCTTAATCCGCAATAAATCTTTTGGCCAAAAATTTTTTAAAAATCAGGAATCGGGAAAAAATCCAATAAATTATCGAACATTTAAAAATATATAATTTCTTTAAATATTCTAAAAAACACACATATACACTAAATTTATAGAACACAATAACATATCATACTGTTTTAATAACATATTAATTTCATATATAAACAGTTTTAATTTATACCGTTATTAAATTATTTTCATATCTATAACAATTTCAATTTATACTTTTATATATTTCATTATTTTCATATATAAACTTAAATACATCTATATATATCTTACAGTTTTAGTTTTTAACAGTTTTATTATTTATATATATGCAAGAGCAGAGTCGGGTATCGGCCAAAAACACAGCCAAAATTGCGCGTTGGGCGTCAAGCGTAGGGCATTGGCCGTTGGGAACAGTCGCACGATATGGAGGAGCGAAATTGCCCTTTTTTCGCATTTCACTTTATTTTGTTTTAGTTTTGAACTTTAAGATTTTTGGTCAGTTTGCAGAGGCGCGATTTTTCAGTTTTTAATCGCGATTTTATCGGAAAAAATCCCAATTTTTTGTGCCGAAAACTTGCAATTTTTTGGAAAAAATCAAGCGCGATTTTTTCTCCGATTAAATCAGCCGTCCATTTGCCTAGCGATAAATCGCGATCTAGCCGTTTTTTAGCCAATATTTTCATCCTTGATTGGTGCAATCTGATCTTTATTTCTATTTTTGTTGATTTCCTCATACTGTCATAAGGATGTGAAACTGCTATTTGTGATTTCTTATTGGTCAACTGGTTATTATATTGATTAGTAATCAGGTCTGAGATCTTCCAATAGTTATAGTGGCATTATTTATCACTACATTTTGTTGTCCTACTAGCTTGATGATTGGATCTGGTATTGTCAATATTTTCTGAGGGTTTCAAGACCTAATTGAGCGTATTAATCAAATCAGTTGCTGCATCTATGCAATCCACTGTATGAGTGTTTATTTTGATTTAATTTCAGTCTGTCATAAACTAAATAAATTCAAGATTACATTTGCTCTCATATATGTATATATATATATATATATATATATATATACATATATATACATATATACATATACATATATATACATGTATATACATGTATATGTATACATATAAGTATACATATATATATATATATATATATATATGTTCGGATATACCCGTACCCGTACCCAAGGATAAAAAAATTGTCGATTCCGCGAATCCGTACCCGATTCTGTATCCGTATCCGTACACGAATCAGTAACTTAGGTCCTAGTTGTTAATTTTTGCTTATGGGAAGAGGTTGGTTTTGTTGGTCCGAGATTAAGGAGAGACACAATGTTGTCATAAGACCAAGAAAGGCTGTCAAGGTCGCAAAACTGCAAAAGTTATCAAATTGTCAAATGTTGTCATGTTGCAAAGTTATTAGGAAAGATGTAAAGGTGAGCGAAACTTCCTAGTTTCCTCCTAGGGGTCGTTTTTCTACCCTTTGGAGAAAGTGTTTAATGATGAAGTTTGTTTCAAGGCAGTGCAAAATTGGAAATTTCCTTGTGGAAGTCGATTCTCCACTCCTAAGGAAAATTTACAACTAAAGGTGAAAGGAAGAGTGGAATTTCTTTGTCGACCATGAATTTCTACCCTTTGACAAGTTCGAAATCAAAGTTTCCTTGTACCCATCGAATTTCCACTCCTGGAGATTGAATGTTAAATAAAAAAATGAAAGAGAAGTGGGATCTTCCTTGTCAGGGTCGTTTTTCCACCCTTTGAAATTGAATGAAAAATCAGGAATAATTGAAGAGAAGAATTGAAAATTGGAAATATCCTCATGGAGATCAAATTTCCACTCCTAGAGGTCAACTGTTGGATGAAAGGTGAAGAAGAGTGAACTTCCTAGTTTCCTTCTAGCGATCATTTTTCCACCCCTTGAAATTGAGCGAATTGTCAAGAAGGAAAGGAGATGAAGGTGGAATCTTCCTCTTAAGGGTCGATTTTCCACTCTAAGTGAAAATTTGCTAGTGAAATGGAACGAATAAGGATGAAAAACAAGGAAATCAAAATCTTCCTTCTATGTTGCAATTTTCCACTCTACCTTGTAGGGGTTGATTTTCCACTCTTCCTTGTGAGGTGCGTTTTTCCACTGCAATTGTGATTAACTTTCAATAGCTAAACAAAATTTCCTTGTCTTGTGCATTTTTCCACTCCAAATCTTCCTCCCAAGTATCGATTTTCCACCCTTCCTTGTGCATGTCGAATTTCCACCCTTTGATGTTGAATTTGAATTTCAATGGAAAATACTAGTAAATTGTGAAATAAAAGGAGGAAGTCAGATAGAGAAGTTAGAAAATTCACCTAAATGCAGACCTAAAAGGGCAGACCCAAATTAAAATCAAACCTAAGGATTCACATCTAACCTAAATTAATTCATTTTTTGTATGTGTTTTGATAGCTGCACCCAATTTTATACTTATATCCTTCTTAACAATGCAAAAGGGTGCATCTAGGGCCAGCCGACTTCAAAGAGGGGAAAGCAATTTTGAGAGTATTTTGAGAGAGATTTAAATGGAAACAAATTTAAATAATATCCTTGGCCGACTCAGCAAGATGTAGGGAGAGTATTGAAGGATAAATGAAGAAGAACTTGCAAACTTACTTCACCATTCAAAAACACAAACATTCTGCCACAAATAATTCGCAAGACCAGAAAAGATAAGAGCAGAAGCAGATCGTAAGGGGACTGAGGAGAGGGTGTGAATTAGACAAGAGAGGTTGGAGCAGAATACAAGCGGAGGTCAACTTGAATCAGACTGTAGGCAAGGTAAAAAAAAAAGACCAGATATTTGATCATGTGTTGAAGAAGAAACAAATCCATTTCTTTCAGACCTCAACCAATTTCAATCAGCACTATAAGCATTATTTCAGATTGACACTTCCATTTCCAGAATTCTCCAATCTGAAAGCAACATTTCAGAGATAAAAATCAGAAATTAATAAGGAAATTTTGGAGATTTCATCCGTTCTTTAGTATTTTGATTCATAAATGTTTCTTTTTCAGATTTGATGGAGAGCAATAAGGACAAATCAAGGTTCAAGCATATTTTAATCAGCTGATGGAAATAGGAACTTCACAAACTTGAAGAAGGGACTCAACCATGTGGAAAAGGCAACATGGGAACAAGGACAATATGCACTCAAGATTGAGCTATCCCAAGGAAACGGATGGAGGAATTTTTCATCAGCGCACTCAAGAACGAGCTATCCAAGGAGTCTTAAGGGCATCAAATCAAGGCAACATTCACATCTCCAAGAAGGACAACGTTTGCAAGGAAAGAATGATGGATGCAAAGGATGGTACAAGGAGAAGGATGGCATAACAACATAAAGAAGATCAAAATCATGAATGACGGATTCAATCATGCAAACTAAGTTAAGGTATTCAAAAGATCAAAATGAAGGACATTTCAGCGAAGTGTTAGGATCGATATGAGGAAGGATTCAATTGCAATGGTCTTGAAGTTCCTTCGGAAATCCAAGACTCCAAGGTCAAGATGCACATACATGAGGTGATTGCAAAATTTAAGACTTACACTAAGGGGAGGTGAATTTGTGCCATGATAAGGATAAAAGGCAAAGCAGTATAGGGAATTCGAAACAATATTCCTTAGCTTGAAGATGAAAACCAAAGGATCAAGTGGAATTCCAAGCATTATAAAGAGTGTCCAAGGGAGTGATTAAAGTGATTCAAGTCCAAGGCAAAGATCAAGCATAAACATCATCAAGCATGTACTACTTTAGAGATGTGTTCCACATATTAGGATCAAACATCATTAATGATGGGGGCAAATTCCCAAATACAAGGAAGGAAGATTGAAAGTGATCAAGAAGGAAAAACAGTTTCGGAAGAGCTAATCAAAGTTAGGAACTTGATCATGCTAAGATGATTCAATTTGGGAATATAATCCATCACATTCATCGGCTTGGAAATGTTGAGTATCAAGAGATATTGCTCAAACATAAGCACTTTGTGATGATCTACATGGCAGGTTGAGGTGGAATCAAATCATCATCAACCCAATTGAATTCTTCCAAGTCAACACCTCCAAGTACATTGAACCTGACTCATCTAGTGAAGGAGCCAGTGACACATGGCACTTCATCAAATATTATTTTATGTACCTAACCTCACCTTTCATTGGTCAGAAATCAAAGAGGGACATGTCCAATTCAATGTAATTATTTCATTGGTCAAGAAAGAGTTTGTTGTAACAAACCCTAATTAGGGTTTTATTGTAAGATCTCGACCATTGATTGGAGAATCAATTTGAGCCTTAAAAATGTAAAGAGCCCTCTATATAAGGCTCAGCCTCCTCATTTGTAAAGGTTAATAAATTAGTAGTAGACAGTTGGTAGAAGTAGAAGTAGAGTGAAGGAATTGTTGCCTAGACTTGTTGAATTTCATACAAAATTTTCATTGAATTATAGTGGATCTTGATGAATACTAAGAGGGAGGGGTGAATTAGTATGCCAAAAATCTCTGCACTAAACACTTACACAGTCTAGAGATAAACCGATAAAGCAGTCTGACAATCAAACCGGTTATCACACATACAAACCAAAATGCAAATAAACCATTCACCCACAAAAGCAATACAACCATAACACAAGATATTTGACGTGGAAACCCAACTGGGAAAAACCACGGTGAGATGGAACTCACAAGTCACTATCTGCAGAATAGAAACCAGACCGGTTAAGGTCAGACTAGTTAAGGTCTTACAATGTTCTTCACCAGAACAGATCCTGTTAAGAATCTCAATCTTTGTTAGGAGATAAGTCCGATTAAAGACTACCTTGTTAGAGGATTTTAGATTCAAATGTGTGAACCACCTTGTTAGAGGATTTTACAAAGGCTTTGAGGCCTACCCGGTTAAGGGCTACAAACTTGTCAAAGATGTGAGTAATCAACAAGTGTTTGATCTATCTACTAGCACAAACTGCTTGGTTAGATCCAGTATGCTCACAGCTAATGCATTCCAGCATTACTTCAGTCTTCTCTATCTCACTCTGAGTTACAACTCGATCTCCTCTCATAAGATCGCTCTACTCTTTCACCTTAAACCCTAGCTCAACATAAACCCTATTCGCAGCTCTTTCAACAACTTTTAAAACCCTAGCCATGATGTCCTTTTAAAGGAATCTAATTTCATGTCGGTCCAATAGGATTACATTACAATTTCCTAGGTTCAGTGAATCTAGACATACTCAGTAACACGACACAAGAATCACCGTCAATGTGTCAGCACTGTCAAACAATCGGTGGATTGGTAACTCATCACAAAATGCCGGTTGGTAACTCATCACAGAGTGTTACCAGTTCATACAAAATGCCGGTTGCCGGTTTGACAAAAATGAAGACTGGTAAGAATGTGTTGTGCCGCTTTGCTTCCTTGTACCACTTGTGATCTGCGAACCGCTTGGGGTCGACATGCCGCTTCAGACCAGGAAAACACATTCTGCAAAATCACTACTAGTCTAAAGACTAGAGTACAACATACCGGTTGAAACAAATACCGGTTGAGCATGACCTCATACATATAAAGGGGATCTCAATACAAGTGTGTGTCCATCAATGACAATCACAACATAAACATCAAAAAAGCCAACAATCTCCTCCTTTGGCATTGATGGCAACACTTAGGAAAATAAAATTTTGACGTCTAAGTGTTTTACAACAAAAACTTGCCACTAACAAAATTGCTCTCCCTAAGCATATACACTATCCCTTAATCAACAGAGTGTATAGCAATTTTGCATTCAGAGCATAATCATCAAAGCATATAGCATATATCAAAATTTCAAAAAAAAATACTTCTCCCTCTGATATACTTCTCCCCCTGATATATCAAAATTTCAAAATTTAAGACCATCAAAATTTTAATTAAAACCATGTACTTCTCCCCCTTTGCCAACAATGACAAAGTACCGCTGCAAAAACCTGTTTCCATATATAAAAGAGTTTATGACAATAATGAATAATACTTGTCAAAAACCGCTTTGTAGTCCTGCAAAAATTGTTTCATGGAGAGAGACCAGGATTCAAGTAGGGAGGTCACCACTTCCTTCTCTGTCTGCATTTGTGATACCTGTTCCTCCATGGCCTCTATTGTGCTCAGTTCTTGGGTGACTGTCAGTGCTAGAATTTGCAGTCGTGGAAGTAATACCAGTTGAAGTTCCTGCAAATCCCTAGATCTTGTGCTGATCTCTTGCTCTATCTTGGCTAATTGGATCTGGAACCGGTGAACGGTTTGCAGA
Organism: Cryptomeria japonica; assembly: GCF_030272615.1. NCBI lineage: Eukaryota > Viridiplantae > Streptophyta > Pinopsida > Cupressales > Cupressaceae > Cryptomeria > Cryptomeria japonica. The sequence goes on from NC_081409.1 coordinate 522,419,709, forward strand.
TATGCCGCAAAGGAGTCGTAAGGAGTCTTGAATGTGCTTAAATAGGATTGTAAGTCCGTTTGAAGCTGTTGCTTCTTAGCTAGCACATCATCACAAAACAGATGAGGTTGACAGATTTTGCTGAGTAGCAAGTTTCCCTCATCCAAAGCACTCCTTATGTCCTTTTGATCCTTTGACAGTTCAGTCCTAAGCTCATTCAGTTTCTTCACCAGAGCAACATTAAGAGCCTTTTGGTGCTCTTTCTTTACATTGGCCTCAGCTGCTTCTTCTAGGCTCTGCACCTGATCATCCACTACAGTACACAGAAGTTTGAGTTGTGCTAGTGATGAATCAATGTCAGGAAGATTAGTACCGGGGATTAAACCGGTGAGCGTGTCTACAGCTGCCTGAATGATGTCTTGTTCCTTTTTCCTGCGGATGATCTCAAGGCGCTCTTGAGCAACCTTGATGCTCTGCATAAGTTCCGACTCGCTTGCAGATTGGACATCGATAGGACTAGAGAGATCAACCGGTGAAGGTTGACTTCCGGTTGCCTTCGGAGTCTCCACCTGAGAGTTTTTTGCCGCTTCACATTCCTTGGCTTCTTCAACTTTCTTCTTTTCCGCTTCTCTTCTCTTCTCTTCTTCCTTGTCTTCTTCTGCCTTTTTCTTCTCCTCTTCTGCTCTTCCTTTTCTTCTTCTTCCCTCTTCTTCTTCTCTTCCTCTTCCTTTTTTTTCTTTTCTTCCTCTTCCTTCTTTTCTTCCTCTTCCTTCTTCCTCTTCCTTCTTCCTCTTCTTTCTTCTTCTTTTCTTCTTCTTCCTTCTTCCTCTTTTCTTCCTTGTCCTCTTCTTCTTTCTTTTTCCTTTCTTCTTCTTGCTTCTTTTTCTCTTCATCTTTTCTTTTCTCCTCTTCCTCTTTCTTTTTCTCTTCCTTCTTTCTCTGTTTCTCATCTTCATCCTTCTTCTTTTTCTCTTCTTCTTTGTCTTTTGCCGCTTGCTGTGTGTCCACAACTTGTTCACCACCCTGATCGGCCTGTTGCCCCTGTTCAGTTCCCTGAGTGACATCTTCTGTATCCAGGGCATCGACATCTATGGTGTTGATTGGTTCCTCCACCAGGTTTCCTTCCTCATCAAAAACTTCATCCGGTTTGGAAATAACCGGTTCCTTTTCCACTTGGAGGTTGGCCATTCGAGCTTTGTGTGAACTGATAGCATGGGCCATGTGTTGATGTGTATCCTTTTCTACATCATCAACTCTCCCTTCCAACAACCAGAGTCTTCTTCTCCTTGTGAAGAAGAGACCTTTATTTTGATCTAATACATCAAATAATTCTGAGTTTGAGAGTTCGGGAAAGTAATGTGCAAAAACTTTCTCCCTAATCTCTTGTTCCTTTTCAATGGCAATGCGCCATCTGTTATCCAATGCTTTATACAATGAATCCGGTGTCTGAGATTTAATCTCTGATGGTGACCGGTCATTTCTACATAAATAAAGAATAATCTCCTGCAGTACTTCATCTTTTTCCTCACTATTGAAATCATCATAATAATCAATTAAATCATGAAGTAACTTTCTCCTAATATTCTTTACTGTTCTTTGACAATGTGTCAAAGGTTTGTAAGAGGAGATATCTATATTTACCGGTGCGGATGTTGTCGGTTCATTCTTCTTCACCTTCTTGGTCTGTCTAGCCTTCTTTGGCTGTTCATCAGACTCAGTTTCTTCGAAGTTCGGTTCATTTGCCGTAGTCTTCCTCTTTCTTTTGAAGACTTTTGCCGGTGTTGCCTCCGATTTCTTTTTTGCCGGTGACCGCTTGGTCACTTTTGGAGTCTCAGTGGTAGCTGGTGCTGATGCCGCAGGCACTGCCTTAGCTTTCTTGGTTGCCGGTTCTTTTCCCTTCTTCACCGATGGTTCTTCAACCGGTGCGATCCTCTCCAAGTAGGTTCCGGTTCGCTTCGCCTTTGGATCAAGAGGCGAGGCAATAAGGGTTGAAGCATACCCTTCCAGCATGTCATACATGACTTCATAGCCCATTGGCTCCACTTCCTCCATTCTAGGCTCAGCAACCTCCATTAGACATTTGTCCACTTGAATAGTGAAACAGATGTCGTCTTCATACTTCTTCACTGTCACCTGAGATTCGCATCCTCTGACTCATTTTTCTTCTGAACTCATCAAAGTATTTGTTCAGGATCTCAGGGTAGCCGGTTCCAATAGCTTGCACACTTTCCTTTATCTGCTTGGTTACCGGTTGGTCAGGGGACCACTGGACATCTCCTACACCCGGAAAGTAGCCTTGGAAATAGAAAAACAGTCCTACCAGTAGTTGTCCAAATTTAAATCTCAGTGAATTGTCCTTTTTGATTGCCTTGAGATTTGACAGGAGTTGCCTTTGCATACCGGTGCATAAGTCAAATGATTTATCCTCTATAATCATCCGGTAAGCGACATTTACCGCTACAGCAGATACAGAATTAATCCTGCTGGCTGAGAATGTCCTGTAGCCTACCACCATGCAGGCATATTTTACCAGTTCATCCTTGACAGAATTAACTGTCATACCTCGTGAATTACTTGTCGAACCGGTGAGCTTGGTCATTTCCGTTTTGCTTACCGTTCTCAGGGCTGGTACTTCCCCTGTGTTGCAGAAACCAGTGACTGGATGAATTGCCTCAGGCGTGATATCATGCGTTCTCTCCAAGTACATCTTGTCACCATGGACTCTGCTCAGGATGATTTTGATGTGATCCTCTGTGAAATCTTCCAAAAAATACACCGCATTATGGAGTTTTTTCTTCTCTAAGATACTGAACTCCGGTTTGATCCTTTTATCCTTTCCGCAAAATAGACCTAATTGAGTGTGAATGGCCAAGGACCCTATGTCTTCTATCTTGCAATCAATATAGTCAAAAATTCCTTCTTCGACTATGACTCCAGCTAGGACTTGTGACAAAGCATTATACTTGGACTTCCTCTGAATGAAATTTTTTGACTCAATGGATGTGCTTGAACTGGTATGAGATGCGGAAGCCATTGAAGAGTATTTCAAGAATACGAAAAATACCTTTCAAACGCGAATTTAGGGCTTCCTGATTCTGCTTTCCTTCGCTCTTCGTCGGATGCCAAATCACTGGTTTGAGTTCTCCACTGCCGATTGCAAACTATATTTGACTCTCCTTCAAATCTCTCCAATTCCTCGAAATCTAAGCTCAAATCGCCTTCTCTTTGCTCTGCACTTGAAAACTTTTCTTCGCTCGAAAAACAGATAGTGAGAAATGATTTGAAAATTGCATTTATACATGTCTCTCACCTACCATCATTAATGCTCCTATATTAGGGCATAAACCCTAATTTGCCTCTTTACCGTTTCCGGTCTTCTGCCAAGCGACAGGTGTAGAATACCGGTTAAGGTCTTTTACCGATGTTAACCGGGGGTTCGAAAGCATTTTGCCGTTTGCTCCCCCTAAGCCTTTGAGGCTTAGTTTGCCGGTTCAGATATTTCCACACTGGGTGCAGAAACTGGTTCCTCCTCCAATAATACTGGTTTCTTCTTCCATACTTTCTTCATGTCTTCTTGAACTATTTCAACATCTATTTCTTCTTCCTGAGTGACCGGTATATCATCAAATATACTTTTTCTGATTCTGCAGAATCTTGCAATGTGACCCAGTTTGTTGCAGTGATAGCAAACAAGTCCAGGTGTTCTCCAAGGTCCATTGTACATGTTTCCATTCTTCCTTCTGCATGTTGCAGCAGTGTGACCATGACCATGACAGATCATACAACTTTCTCTCCATCTGGTTGCCGCTTGATGACCACCGCTTCTTGACTGATGGTTGAGGACATTAAACCGGTTGTGGTTCCGGTTTATAAAAGATTCAGGACCAGTTCCTTTGGTCCTCTGAGGATATCTTCCGGTGTTATCCATTACAGACCTGCATTCAAATGCTCTATGCCCAAACTTGTTGCATGCATAACAATGACCATTGAACTTATTGGATCTAGGTATATTGTTGATAAAATAAGGAAAATTATTGTAGGCTTTGCTCTTACACACATTGGCAGTGTGTCCTCCTTTAAGACAGATAAAGAAAACAGGTTTGAATTTTTGCTTACCTTTTCCTTTGAGTGTCGGTTGCTTCTTTGATGCTTCAGCATTTGTCCTTGAGGATTCTCCTTCCTCATGTTCAGAAAAACCAAGACCATTGGTATTCTTTGCCGGTCTAGATGATTCAAGCTTTTGCTCTAGCCTGACTGTACTTTTGCCAAACTTAGCTAGTATTTCCTTTGATTCAAAGAGTTCTTTGGAAATAGCAGTGTTTGTCTCCATAAGACCTGCATTTTCTGAGATGGCAATGTTCAGTTCTCCTTGCATGTCTTCTTTCTCCATTATGCTCTCATGAAGGCGAGCAGTTAGTGCACTAATCTCTTGTTTCAACTTGGAGATCTCATGATCTCTGTCTTTTACCAGATCTTCAGCCTTTCTCCAGTTATAAGTTCTTGACTAAACCGAATAGTCAGCCCTTCCAACTCCTTTCTCAGATTAGAGTTTGAATCATTCATCTTATTCACTTCAGCAATCATAGCTTCCATGTTAGCTTCATCTTCAGAACTACTTTCAAATAGTTCCATCAGCCTCTCTGCATGTTCTCTTCTTTTTGCTTGAGATGCCTTGTATTTGACCATAAGATCATCATAGGCTTGCTCAAACTTAGTGAGCCGTTGAGTAAGTTCCCTCAATGTGTATTCTCCCATATCTCTTTCCAAGTGGTTAAACTTATAGAAAGGTTGGCTCTAATACCAATTGATGAATACTAAGAGGGGGGGGGGGTGAATTAGTATGCCAAAAATCTCTGCACTAAAACATTGACACAGTCTAGAGATGAACCGGTAAAGCAGTCTGACAATCAAACCGGTTATCACACATACAAACCAAAATGCAAATAAACCATTCACCCACAAAAGCAATACAACCATAACACAAGATATTTGACGTGGAAACCCAACTGGGAAAAACCACGGTGAGATGGAACTCACAAGTCACTATCTGCAGAATAGAAACCAGACCGGTTAAGGTCTTACAATGTTCTTCACTAAAACAGATCCTGTTAAGAATCTCAATCTCTGTTAGGAGATAAGTTCGATTAAAGACTACCTTGTTAGAGGATTTTAGATTCACATGTGTGAACCACCTTGTTAGAGGATTTTACAAAGGCTTTGAGGCCTACCCGGTTAAGGGCTACAAACTTGTCAAAGATGTGAGTAATCAACAAGTGTTTGATCTATCTACTAGCACAAACTGCTTGGTTAGATCCAGTATGCTCACAGCTAATGCATTCCAGCATTACTTCAGTCTTCTCTATCTCACTCTGAGTTACAACTCGATCTCCTCTCATAAGATCGCTCTACTCTTTCACCTTAAACCCTAGCTCAACATAAACCCTATTCGCAACTCTTTCAACAACTTTTAAAACCCTAGACATGATGTCCTTTTAAAGGAATCTGATTTCATGTCGGTCCAATAGGATTACATTACAATTTCCTAGGTTCAGTGAATCTAGACATACTCAGTAACACGACACAAGAATCACCGTCAATGTGTCGGCACCGTCAAACAATCGGTGGATTGGTAACTCATCACAAAATGCCGGTTGGTAACTCATCACAGAGTGTTACCAGTTCATACAAAATGTCGGTTGCCGGTTTGACAAAAATGCCGGTTGTCGGTTTGACAAAAATGAAGACTGGTAAGAATGTGTTGTGCCGCTTTGCTTCCTTGTACCGCTTGTGATCTGCGAACCGCTTGGGGTCGACATGCCGCTTCAGACCGGGAAAACACATTCTGCAAAATCACTACTAGTCTAAAGACTAGAGTACAAAATACCGGTTGGAACAAATACCGGTTGAGCATGAGCTCATACATATAAAGGGGATATCAATACAAGTGTGTGTCCATCAATGACAATCACAACATAAACATCAAAAATGCCAACAGATCTCAATGTGGTGTTTCTTCATGTTGCATGGTTTCTTGTTACTTCTCAAGATTAATTAGAGTTCATTGATCATGGTGGATGCTTATGAAGATATTGTGATGAGTTCCTTGGTTCATACTTTTTGTGGTTTGCTGATTGTAAGCTACAGTGTAGAGTTAGCCTGAGCCTAATCATTATGATAAGTTCGATTGTGGATACTTGTTCAAGTTGTGCCAGCATTGGGTATTTGGATGATGTATTCGCATTGTAAAAATCTTCCATTCCCTTAGAAGATTGCATCAAGTTTGTGTAGTTGTTCCTAATGGTGAAGCAAAGCTTGGTTTGAAGGAATTTGTCTATTTAAATGTCATCCATCATTATCATTGTTCTTAGGAGTAAATTAGATTTCCTATCCCTTATCTCTTTTATCCTTTATTTTCCAAGCAAGTAGTTAGTTTCCACGTTTCAGCAGAGTTGAAGCAAAACATAAGTCCCCTTGTGATGCCAGCAAAATCACATCATAAACACTGAGTCTATCCACAACATTTAAGTCGCATAGTTTGCATTGTAAACCTTGGAGTCATCTCATTTGATCACGTTGAATAGCATATGCGGTTTATTTGTTCAAGAGAGGATAGAATACCTTGGTTTTTATTTTGTGTTCGAGGTGCATAAAAAACATGTCAACGGATTCATTTTTCATATTCCCAAAGAGATTATGACTTATACAAATAGAAGAACTAGATGCAAACCTAAACACCCTTTCTGGAAACATGGAATAGAAGGTCCAACACAAAGAGTGATTATTTGTAATTTTGCACTAAGGATGAGAGGAGACAAATTGCCTCAAAGATCACCTTGCACTAGTCCCTTGCCGAGATGTTATGTCATGTATAGAAGCTAGTCCAGAGAGTGAGAAGGAGGTGAAAGCTCTACTTGCAGCATTTAAATATAGAAAAGAAAAGAAAAAGAGGACAGCAAAGACAATGGTAGCCCTTGGCCCCAATTTTTAGTTCTACAAAGTTAGAGGGAAATATAAGAGGCTTATGTTCTTTCATTGGGCCATAGATCCAAGGATTAGACAATGTGGGCAGCCATAGTTATAGATTTTTTGTTCTTTGTAGGTCTTTTGGTGCACAACCTTCGTTGGAAGGCATTGCATGGAGTAAAGAATTGCAAAATGAGGTGAGATTGGCATGTGAGAGATTGTGGTACTACAAGAATATTCTACTAAATGTTGTTTTGAATTGTTATCGGGAGTAATTGGCTAATGCACTAATCATGGCCACGAGGAGATTCAATGCCTGGAGCCATTATGAGTCGAGTGACTTAGTATTGTAGGATGAGGCCCAAAACATGTCAACTAGTACAAAAATAAATACCAGTTAAAAAAGGCTGCATCATTTTATCCAATGGGTGGATAGATTGTAGGAATAGGATGCTCATTAGCTTTGAAGTGCTTAAAAAATATAGTTAAGGTTTTTGAAGGCAATCGATGCCTCCCTTGTCCAACTTGTTTGATGAGGTAGTGATAGAGATGAGAGTGGAAAACATCATCCAAATAGTGACCAACAATGCAATTGTGTATGTGGCAGCTTATAGATTTCTAGAGGTGAGACACTCAACATTATTTTAGAACCTTTTTGCCACCCATATCAACCTACTCCTTGAGGACATATGGAAACTTAACTAGGTAAAGAATGTAGAGCTAGGTGAAGAGTGTGGTTCAAAACACAAGGGATATCACAAAGTACACATTCAACCATATTTGGGTCCTGAATCTCATGAGAGAACACTTTCAAAGCAAGGAACTTGTACTATTAGAATTCACACTTTGTCAATAACTTCCTAACCTGCAATGTATAGCATCCTTATTGTAAGAAGACTGAAGTAAAGAGGGTCATCTTATTGTAAGAAGACTGAAGTAAAGAGGGTCATTTGACCATTTTTTTGGATAGATTTGCCAAGGCCATGGAGGAGATCATCAAAGTAAGTTTTAGATCTCCAATTTCCATTTTAATTTTATTTTATGTTATAATTTGTTAATTTTATAAAATATTGACATTTTTATTTGTTGATTTAGTATAATGAAAACTTAATTTATTATGAATTCGGTAATCATGGTGAGTGAAAGGTGATTCTATGTATTTATTCGATAGTTCTTTTAATTCTTTGTATGTATAAATAAATATTTGGAAATATATTTTATTTTTAATTTATAATTAATATATTTAATTTTTACCATATATTAATTTATAATTAATTCATTTAATTTTTAATATGTATATTAATTTCTAATTAATATATGTAATTTTTAATATGTATATCAATATATATTTTGTTTTTAATTTATAATTGATTCTTTATATATTTGGAAATCAATAATATTTTCTGCAAATTCACTGTATATATGTGTTTTTAAGAATATTTTAAGAAATTATATATTTTCACATGTTCGATAAATTTGCCAAGTTATTGCCCCAATTTTTTCTGAGTTTTTTGGCGAATCTCAAGTTTTTAAAAAAAAATTGAGCCAGCCTTGTCATTGCTGACTCCAAGTTTTTCAACTGTGGTCTCACCTATTCTGAACTTTATAAATGTTATTCCAATGCACAAACAATGTATTAGTTACCAAGGCAGGCACTGATATGATATCTAAAACAACAAAATTTGTCATTTTTATCATCTGTCTCACAACTTTACATCTTTGGCATTTGTTCACTATTGGAAGCTTTTCTTTTCAGAAGCCCATAATTTTGTTGCGTAATACAGTGCTACAGTCTGACATGACCACTGTTGACAATTGCACTGTTTATCGCTTCCTTATTTTCACTAAACTAGGAATTCTGATGCCCATTTCTGTTAATTATCAAGGTGGTATATATTTTTTTATGCTTTAAATAGTGTATTCTTTCTTTGTTTATATTGCAAAATGTCCTCTCCTGCCAGGAATATAACCAGAGTCCACAGATGAATTCATGCACACCATCCTTCAGAACCAAAGGGCCAAGGATACAAGTCCTAAAATCATATTCATCAGTAAGGTTTTTCTATAACATAGGTCACATGCCAACAGTGCTTGACATAAGTCAACAAGTGACAACAATTTTGAATTCCATGGAATAATATCCCAAACACGTATAATTTTGGACACTAGACCACAAGCAGATATGCCTGTTAACAGGAGACTTGGGTCATTACAATCAAACATAGCAGAAGAAGATACCTTTTCTGTCGTTTTCCTTAAGGCATGAGATTCCCAATCATGATAGACAACTTTTATGCTACCATACTCTGCATGAAATTCCTAATTATTTGGTTTCTCAGAGCTTTAACCATTGCGAAGCCTTTTATATTTCAGTTGTCTGGATATAAAAAGAAACAAGTGAAACATCCCTGATATCAACTTTTTTTTTCTGATTGCCACCTTAAGAGAATTTGAGATTATTTTTATTTTTTTTTGGTAACCCAGAGGTATCCCCGCGTCTCATCCCAGCGACTAACCCCGCCTTACCTTGGACTTATGGGAGCCAAGTTGGGGTCAGGGGAGAGGCGAGACGAGGCGAGACTAGTCCTCTGGAGGCGGATGAGTCCGCCCGCAGTCCCCAGCCGCCGGGATAACCTGGCAGGGAATCGAACCCGAGACCAATGGGGAACAAACCCACAGCCCAAGCCAATTCACCTACCATGCGGGACTAGAGAATTTGAGATTATTACTCAACCTTGCATCCTTCAAAAATTCAAAATAGAAAAAAATAATACCACAGAAATTGATGATCGGAAAACTCCTCCAAGAAGAGCAGTTGCACCAATCAAAGCATGTAGTCCAGGTTGAATGTTGGCCCTGCCAAGAAAAATTGGAAAAAATATTTATCCATTTTTTTCTAAATTAAATATCCAGAAAATTACAAAGAAAAATTGGAAAAAATATTTATCCATTTTTTTCTAAATTAAATATCCAGAAAATTACAAAGTAACAGCTTGGTATTGATTCTTATTCTCACTCTACAAAATAACTCAGATAACATGTATCTTACCCTGGAAATATCAAGCGAAACAAGCAACCCAAAAGAGCTCCAACAGAAGCTCCAACCTAACCAAAAGTAGAAAAATCATAAAATGCTAAGAAATCCCACACAGCGTATCTGACAATTATAAGTAAAGAAAATGCAAAAGAATTTGTCATCTTAATTTTTAATTTACCATCATCGATGGCATGAAAATTCCTCCAGGGGTAGCTATTCCATAGGCTAAGATAAAGATTGCCAAGAATGATACAGTATAAATACCCAAGCTCCTTACAGTAAAGTAAGGATCCACATCATTCCCCAGTTGAAGTAGATGCTTAATTGTCTGCCACAATGAAGATTTTAACCATCAAGAAGAATCTAATGCACCAAGTTGAGAACTTAATAAGCACGCTAAATTCTTTGGAATTACAAAATTGTTGTGCATAAGAACTGACTTCATGAGGTACTGAGAAAAGAAGTGTTGCAAGATCATTGTACATATTCACTCCACTCGTTGAATCTTGTCCAGGACAAGTATAAGCAAACCAAAATTCCTCATCCGCTTTACTGTGAACATAACATTAAAACAAAAAGTGAATTTAGAATAAGAGGTTGAATTCCAATTCTAAAAGGTTACTGATTTATTTCATATTTGTCATCATTTATCATGTCTCAGCTAATTCCACTGGAAACAGAATTCATGAATTACATTTCAAAGATAATGATTAAAGAATGACAGAATCTTCAAAACAAACTTTATGGATACCAATCCAACTGACATGTCAACATGCATTCATAAGTTCCAGTGATTGCAACAGTATAAACCTCCTTTATGAATAATGAAGGATAGACATGGCCTATATAACTAGTAACGTAGCAGCAGCCAGCCACATGGGTACATCCAAAGATACATGCAAGAGTGATAAAGATTCCAACAGTCATTTAGTACTCATCTACAACCAACCAAGCAAGTTCACTCATAACAAAGCTGTCAAAGCCTATGAGTGAGGCTCTAAATTATAGATTCCAGTGCCAAGCAAAGATAATAGATCATCACAGATAAAATAGCAAATACACAAGTAACATTTTTATTTTAGTTATGCTCAGAAGAATTGTATCTATTATTAATTTTACACAAAGAGGAAATCTCTAAGGTGAAATACATCATTTTGACACAGAAAATTTTTGATGGTTTAGATATGAAAAATTCCAGTTCCATGATCAGTAAAATGCAACTTAATTTAATATTTTCATAGATAGAATGTCAATATTCAAATTGGATAATTTCTACTATCAAGTTCATAGTACAAGTCATATCATTTGTAATTTTGTATAGCTTCAAAGCATTAAAATTTAGTTGCACTCCACCATTATTTTAAATATTAACATGAATCAGCAAGTAGGCTTGAAGCAGCAAGCTGCAAGACAGGTTTAAGCAAGGCATTGCAAGCTTGAACTAACAAATTACAAAAGTCAAAAAGACAGATTTTAGTTTTAACTTCAAACAAAGATTATTGCCTCCATTTTTTCTAGCTCAACCAACTTGCACAAGGTTTCAATATAATATGACATGAACACTATTATTTAAATATGATAGGTTAAAACTTGATATTTATTATTAAGCTAATATTAAGTATACAACTGATGAAAAGGAAACCTACTATGGTGTCTATTGAATTAGCATCCAAATTTTCAGCTTCTTCAGTATTGATGGAATGTTTGCTGAAAAGTTGTTGAGAACAGTGTAAAATTTATTATTCAAATATGAATGTTCATATGTAAATAATCTGATACTCAAACTTGAAATTCTTGTCATGCAGTGTAAAGAGATAAATGAAATTTCTTTTGGCTATTCAATACAGTAATATTGCATGTTCATATATAGTTTTATTGGTCAACCTATATTAAATAATGTAGGATTTTGCCAAGATCAAGGGCACAATGAAAAGCATAAAAAGAGACAATAGAATGACAAAAACAAACTGTATTCTCATCAATATGCAAATGATCAACTGGATTAACCAATACAATGAATATAGGCCTGCTTATATAGGCAAGGCCATATGGATGTACGAGCACACAATTATGACATGTGGCTCAATGAGAAACAAGGGTAGGTAAGAAATACTAAGGGTAGGTAGGAGAAATAATATAATATTCCACAAGAGGTGGATGACCCACCGAATGTGGAGTGTAACAGCAAAATAAGACCACAAAAGGTGGAATTTCTCCTACAAGCTCTATCCCTACGTGCACACTTCCCTAAGTGTCTCAAATCCAAACTACGAAGAGATGCATTATCCTAAGTTAACTTAAGTAAGTGTAATAATATCCAAAATGAATATTTATTTACACCAACACGCCCCCTTAAGTGCAACTTAGGGGAATGAAGACTCAAGTCAACAATGCAAGATGGGTCCCGGCTATGAGGCCATGATAGGTACCCATGTACAATATGCAAATGCAAGCAAAACTATGCAATGCAATCTCTCACAAACGGAGAACGGGAGAAAACCCAGTGGGAAAAAACTCCCCCCCAAAAGAGAGATGAATGTACAAAAGATTCTCAAAGAAGAAGGACAAAACCTCAAAGAGGAAAAAGTCCCCCCCATAAGAGAGGAAGAAGTCAGCTGACCCCTCCTAATGAGACATCCCGCACCCCCAAGTGAGCTCGCAACTGCTGGAACTTACTCTCGGTGAAAGGTTTGGTGAATATGTCAGCAACCTGCTCTGCTGTAGGACAATACTACAAATCAATGACCTGCTCCTGGATGAGCTCTCGGATATAGTGCATATGAATCTTGATGTGTTTGGTCCGCTGGTGCTGGACCGGGTTCTTCGAGATCGCAATAGCACTCTGATTGTCACAATGTAGAACTGTCAGTCGTGGAGTGGTGAATCCAAACTCTGTGAGGATCTGCTGGAGCCAAATGGTCTCAGTCGCTGTGTTAACAGCGCCTCGATACTCAACCTCAGTTGAAGAGAGAGCAATAGCATGTTGCTTCTTGCTCTGCCAACAAATGGGGCCCGAACCAAGGTGAAAACTGTAACCAGAAGTAGACTTATGATCATCAAGATCGCCAGCCCAATCGAAGCCTGTGTAACCAACCAAGCGAAGTCCTGTGCCTGCTGCATAGTGAATCCCATAGTGATGTGTACCCTGGATGTAATGAAGGATGCATTTGGCGGCTTTCCAATGAAGCTCATGTGGTTCCTGCATGAAGCGGGAAACCATGCCAACTGCAAATGAAATATCAGGGCGGGTATGAGTCAAGTAGATGAGACTACCCACAAGCTGACGATACAAAGTGGCATCAACTGGTGGAGAAGAACACTGAGCCTCAAGCTTGACTCCTGAAAGAAAGGGAGTCGGGGCAGGCTTACAATCAGCCATATGAAAGCGTGCAAGTAGATCAAGAGCATACTTGGGCTGCGATAGCGTAATCCCGGAAGGTGACTGTGAAATCTCTATCCCGAGAAAGTAGTGCAAAAGACCCAAGTCAGTCATAGCAAATCTGTCATGCAAAGCAGATTTGACCCTGCTAATGATGGATGAAGTACTCCCTGTAATGATCAAGTCATCAACATAGAGCACAAGTATCAAGTGAGAGTCATCCTGTCGCAAAATGTAGACATTCGGATCGAAATGACACCTGGTGAACCTTGCGGAGAGAAGAAAGGAATCCATCTTGGCATACCAAGCCCTGGGGGCCTGCTTAAGGCCATAGAGAGATTTCCTTAGTCTGCAAACCAAGGAAGTATCCTGGATGAAACCCTGTGGCTGCTCCATATAAATCTCCTCATCAAGATCACCATGAAGAAAAGCACTCTTCACATCCATCTGATGTACAGCCCAACCATGAGCTGCAGCAATAGCAAGTGTCAAACGAATGGAGTTCATCTTGGCTACGGGTGCAAAGGTCTCAGTATAGTCAACACCTGCAACCTGCGAAAAACCTTTCGCAACAAGCCGAGCCTTATACTTATCCATACTACCATCCGATGCAAACTTGGTCCGATAGATCCACTTACATCGAACCATCTTTCTCCCCTTAGGGAGATGGACTAAATCCCATGTGTTGTTCCTCATCAAGGAACTATACTCTTCCTCCATAGCTTGGTCCCACTCAGGAACCCCTGATGCTTCCCTAAATGTCTGTGGATCGGAAGCGGTAGCAATGAATGCTGTGGAAGATCCTAATGTTGTGATCAAGTTCTCCGTGTATCTGAAGGATCCCCAACAAGAGAACCCGCGGACTCAAGTGTTTGTCGAGCCCAACAAGGTCTAGGTGGAGGTGGAGAACGAAGCTCCTCAACTGCAAGTGGACCCTGCGGAGGTGTAACCCTGCGAGTCGGAGTTGAAGGAGTCTCATCATCTAAATCACTAACATCACTATCCACAATGGAGGAGGGTGGAGGAGGTAGAGAGGCTAAGCTAGGAGAGCTTTCCTCAAAGTGAACACTCCTCTCAATGAACACCTCATGTGTCTCTGGATCCATCAATCTGTATGCCTTAACACCCTCAGGATATCCAACAAATATGCAAGGCCGACTCTGAGGTTCCAATGCCTTGTGTTTCTGCGGAGGTATGCGAGCCCATTCTGGACACCCAAAGACTCTGAAATGTCTCACAATCGGTTTCCTACCAGCCCAAGCCTCAAAAAGAGTAATACCTTGCAAAGCTTTGTGAGGAACCCGATTCTGGATGTGTGTGGCACAACTGATAGCCTTTGCCCAAAAGGCGGGATCAAGAGAACGTGCATGTATCATACAGCTAGCCATTTCTTTGAGAGTTCTATTCTTGCGTTCTGCAACCCCGTTCTGCTGTGAAGTGTATGCTACAGAATGCTGAAGATCAATCCCCTCAAATGTACAAAAATCCTCAAGTCTTTTGTTCACATATTCCCTTCCATTATCTGTGCGAAAAATCTTGACCACTTTCCCTGATTGCTTCTCCACACGAGTCTTGAAGTCTTGAAATCTGTCAAATACTTCACTCTTATGAATGAGAAAGTAGACCCAAGTGAAGCGGGAGTAGTCATCAATGAAGGTAAGAACATAGCGGGCCTTACTAAATGAAGGTGCTGGAAATGGACCTGCTACATCGCTGTGAACAAGTTGAAGAACTTCCAAAGCTCTCCAAGTTTTCCCTTTATCAAACTTCTCTTCGAGATGCTTGCCCATGGAACAACCTGAACATACACCCTCTGAAAAACTGATTCGAGGTAGACCTGTGACCATGTCTTTAGTGCTTAGCTACTGAAGATAGCGGTAGTTGAGGTGACCAAACCGCTCATGCCATAGCTTACTTTCTGAATTTGAATGAGTAAGCAAGGCCCTAGAAGGTGAACTTGGCACAAAGTGGGAGAATGAATAAAGCCTTGAGTTGTCATTGACTTGTCCCACTGCTACCAAGGCATCATCATCAAGTTCCTTTACCACAACTGAATCTGGTGTAAACTCAACCTTTTTCCCATTCCCATAGTGAGTGATTTGGTAGATGGAGAGAAGGTTGGTAGACAAGTTAGGAACATAGAGAACATTCTCAAATGTTCCATCATCCATGTCAACTGAACCTTTCCCTTCAACCTCTACTTGTGTATCATCACCTATGTAAATGTGAGGTACCTTAGATGGCTCCAATGAAGAAAACTGCTCCTTTGTAGAACCCATGTGGTATGAGGCACCTGAGTCAAGTATCCACTGCTGTGAAGAACCTGTTGTAGCCACAAATGCTTGCCCTTTTCCCTTCGACTGTGAGGAAGAGGAAGGAGATGAATCCTTCTTTGTGTAGGCGGATGGCAAGTTGATGTTGTTTTTCTTAAGAAGATTGGTTAACTCATCAACTTGCTTTGCGTGGCATCGATGCTCATCATGACCATACTTCTTGCAATATGCACAAGTTGGTTTATCCTTCTTAGATGGTGTCCCCTTCTTGGAAGAGGATGTAAAATCGCCTTGTGATGGAGAGGATGATTGTCCTTTTTCCTGGTGTGGCTTAGACTTAGAGTGCTTCTTCTTCTTGTTGGAATCTTTGCCTTGACTTCCTTGATTCCCTTGATTAGCCACCAAAGCCTTGGACTTTGAAGACTTGAGAAACCCCATGTTCAACAACTTAGATTGTTCCAATATTAACATTTTTGTGAAAGCATCAAATGAAGGCATAACATAAAAACTCCCCACTGTCAAACGATGAGTTTGGAAGCTAGACACAAATGCTGCATATTCTAGTGCAAGCTTGTCCAACAAGTTGAATATCAACTGAGCATCCTTTTCGTCAATTCCACAATCCTTAAGCTTTGCTCATAGCTCATTTGCTTTGGTGACATAATCTTGGATTGTATCAAAACTCTTGGGATCCAAGTTGGTGAGCTCATTGTCAATCTGATAACCTCTGATTTCATCAACTTGACCATACAATTTCTGAAACATATCCCAAGCCTCTTTGATTGTTTTACACTTCTCAATGTGAAAAACGAGGTCATCTGATACATACTTGCGTAAAGTTCCAAGAGCCATGCAATTCTTTGTGAGCCATTCTAATTGAGCATTTGGATCAGCCTTAGGATCAGGTGGTGCTGTTATTGTTCCATCTATGTAATGTGTGAGACCCTTTTCCATTAATTTACTCCATACTTTAATTTTCCATGATGCATAATTATGTGGAGTTAAAGGTGGAAATTTATTAGGACTCATTGCAACAAAAATGGAAAGAGCACAAAGAGAGGCACAATCACACAAGACACCCCCCCAAATTCACTCAATCAAAGAACCCCCCCCCAAAAGTGATGATTTGGCACTTTATAAGTAGTGCGTATACAATGGGCCACTTGCAAAAAATGGCAAAGTGGACTTTTGATTTACAATTTTACAATTGCCTCAATAAAGCCAAAAGAGACTCAAACTGATAATGCAAGAGATCTAACTAAGATCCAAGCAATTTACAAGTACCTAATAGGCCAAATAAGACCAATATCTAAAAGTATAATCTCCACTCAAAATCTCTGAAATCTGATCATAGATTATGAAAGTAGGCGAAAAAATATGCACTTTCAAAAAAAACGGCACCTGAAAAGGAGGTCATATGAGCTCAAACGAGGCCTTTGAAGTTGCAGAATTGAGGATTGGACAGGTACAGCTGAGAGAATCTGAAAATTCCGAAAATCTTGTGCACCAAAATCAGAAAATAACCACACCACTGCGAAGATCACGAAATTTTAGCCCATTTCAAAAAAAATTGCACCAAAAAAGGAGCAAAAATGAGCAAGATATGGCCTTTCAAAGTTGGACTGCAAAACTAAAAAGCCCAATGGAGAGGGGTCAAAAAAGCTGCTGATGTGGCGCTGACGTCAGCAATTCACTGTCTTAAATTTGACGGCCGTATGACCGTCGCGAGAACTTCGCCTCCCTGCTGACTGGGCGCCCGTACTGTACGGACTGCTGACTGTGCAGGTGACTGTGCTGCCGTACGGATGTTGACGTGGCACTGTGCAGGTGTACGGTTTTGACCGCGGGCCAATGGCGGACGCAGGTCCGTCGATTTTGGTGGTCGCCGGAGAGGAGGGAGCGGCCGGAGCCGAGGGGGCTGGCGGCAAGCCGAGAGCCGAGGCTGCCGGCGGCGGAAGACCTGGGCGCCGGCGGAGGGAGACCTGGGCAACGGTGGGTACACGGCAGCAGCGGCGGCGGGGCGCGGTGGAAGCCGGAACCAGTGAGCGGGGCCCGAGGACGAGTACGGGCGGCGGCAGCTCCGACAGCAAGTACGCCTGCGACCTGCAGCACACGCAGAGTACGGGGGGGGTCTACGGACCCCCCAAAAAAGCGAAAAAAAAAAAAATTTGAATTTTTTTCCTTTTGATTTTTTTTTTTATCGCTTTTTATTTTATTTTTCGTTTATATTTTTTTTTCGAAAAATAATTTTTTGAAAAAATTTTTCGAAATCCGTACGATAATAGCCGAAATGGGGAAAAAAAAATTTCTCACCAAAATAGGTCGACTTTATAGTCGAAATTTATGGAAATGGCCTCCCAGATTCAACGGTGATGTCCAAATCGTTGTACGACGCCCCCAAAAAATGAAGATCCCCAAATCCGAAAATAGAAGCCTCCAAAGTGTCTCCAAAAAACTGATCAATGAAGCCCCAATAGCTCTGATACCATGTAGGATTTTGCCAAGATCATAGGCACAATGAAAAGCATAAAAAGAGACAATAGAATGACAAGAACAAACTGTATTCTCATCAATATGCAAATAATCAACTGGATTAACCAATACAATGAATATAGGCCTGCTTATATAGGCAAGGCCATATGGATGTACGAGCACACAATTATGACATGTGGCTCAATGAGAAACAAGGGTAGGTAAGAAATACTAAGGGTAGGTAGGAGAAATAATATAATATTCCACAAGAGGTGGATGACCCACCGAATGTGGAGTGTAACAGCAAAATAAGACCACAAAAGGTGGAATTTCTCCTACAAGCTCTATCCCTATGTGCACACTTCCCTAAGTGTCTCAAATCCAAACTACGAAGATATGCATTATCCTAAGTTAACTTAAGTAAGTGTAATAATATCCAAAATGAATATTTATTTACACCAACAAATAATATTCAACATATATATATTTTTTTTATCAAAACTTAGAATGTTCATACACACCTAGTTCAAAGCCTATGTTACTGAATCATCACTTGAAGAGGTCAATTTTGGGTACAAAACATCCTAGAATCGGAGCCTGGTTCAAATCATCTGTGGATTTGACTAGGGTTGCCACTAGAAATATTTCAGCCTCTTTCTCACCGAACCCATTCATTTCCATTACATATGTGGCATCTCTAGAGCGATTCCAAAACAATTCCAACAAGATTCTTTTAAATATTTTTTTATTTTATTGGGTGACAAAATCCCTAAACAGCAGCATATAGATTCTAGAATTATACCTTGAGTTGTAGTTGTCACAATAGCTAAAAATGACAATAAACAATGTGACTTTCTTTGGATTTTTCCACACAATTTCTAGATTTTAATTTGAACAAGCAAGAAGGCTTGAACCAACAGCTGCAAGATGGGTTTAGGCAAGGCATTGCAAGCTTGAACTATCAAATTGTAAAAGACATGTTTTAATTTTAACTTCAAACAAAGATTGCCCCCATTTTTTCTAGCTCGACCAACTTGCACAAGGTTTCAAAATAATATGATATGAACATTATTTTTTGAATGTGATAGGTTAATATACATTATTAAGTTAATACTAAAGATTAAATAAACAACTAATGAAAAGGAAACCTACTGCTGTACCTATTGAATTAGCATTCAAAATTTCAGCTTCAATATGAGGGAAATTTTGTTGACAATTCGTTGAGAACATGATGTTAACATTATTATTCAAATCTGGAGCTCAAAATTGATAATGTGGTTAAGGATATTAATGATAAAGGAAAAGAGGAAAATTCTGAGGATAATAGTGAAGTAGAGGATGAAAAAGATATTCTTGACTGGTCGAAGGGTGAGATCATAAAGGGAGATGTGAAGCACCTAAAGGATATGGTGAGGACTCTCAAAGAAAAGGGCGAGTCCGATTATGAACTGATAAACAACAGGGTTCAAAAAACCGAGAGTGCTCTGAGAAAAATCATGGAGCATAGCTTGGTTGTGATGAAGGTGACTTCCAAAAATATGAATGCGCTGGTTGCCTGCCTGGAGAAGGATAAGCAGAACAAAGATACTGTGATTGTTAATGATGAGCCGGGTTCTAGCTCTATCCAGCATTCTTCCAGACGCAGAACTAGGCAAAATGCTAAAGAGTTGGAGTTGAAGACTAAAAGTAATCAACAGGTGCAGGAAAGCAAAGACCTTAAAGAGGCAGAAAATACAATGATGATGCTTGTCAAGGATGCCGAGGAGATGTTGACGTGTATTTTGTACACAATCAAACATAGAATAAAATACCCAAGGGTACCTTATCCTCTCTTGAATAAAGCCTCTGATTGCTGAAGATATCGCGAAAAAGGATCAATCAGGATGACTCCAAGGTTCTTTGATGTAGGGTCTCTACGTGTGGATAAGCACCAGTGGTCGTTGTGAATGTTGTTTCATCAAGGGGCCTTACGAGTCATCCTGATTGATCCTTTTTCGCGATATCTTTAGCAATCAGAGGTTTTATTCAAGAGAGGATAAGGTACCCTTGGGTATTTTATTCTGTGTTTGATTGTGTACAAAATACACGTCAACAGAATTGGCGCTAGAAGGAGGGCTTATGTGCTTCCGTTAGGGAAACAGTACTATCCAGAAAATTTACCAAAAAAAAGAGAATACATTTCAAGTATGATCATGAATCACGATGGTGTTGCCACATGAAGGATTGAATCAAGTAGTGCAACCTAATTTGGAGATAGGCAACATTCAAGAAGATATCATTTCGGGATTGAATCACCTAGCGTGGAACGTAAGGAGAAGTGAAGCTGAGTACAACAGAGTAAGAATCATCTTGGAACAAGAAGAAGATAGGGCTGAAGAACACCGAAGGGTCGTCGTTAGAGGGCTTCGCAATCAAAGGAACCTATAGTAATCTCCGCAAGACAAAACTTCACGCTGGATCGCATTGGTTCTTTCTCGCCCGAGAAACATCAAAGGATATTGAGGTCGACACCAGGCGTCAAAGATCTGAGTGAGCTTCAGTGTACTTCAAGATCAAAGCGAGTCAAAAGAGAAGATACTCCCAAAGAATTTGAACTAAGATTAGAGGAATCTCCTGAGTCATCACAAGCTCCGTCTCTTCAAGAACAGGTACAAGCAGCAATTCAAGCAAGTATCCAGGCGATTTCTCAACCAACAAGCCAAGCCAGTTCATCAAGTCCCTTGTCAAGTTTTCAAACTCCGCGAAGCGCGATGGCACACAATGCTCCTCCTCCTTCTCCTCCTGCTCATGCACTTAATGGCGCTACTTGGCTAATCAACAATCCATCACCGTTGGAATTTGCAGTCTATCATGATATGCCAAAGAATCCAGAGCACTTTTGTTCCAAATTCAATGTCAGTGATTTCAATCGTACGGTAGAGGATCATATCAAGATGTTCGAGGATCATCTTCGTAACAGACAAATCGAATATGGAGATGTAGCATGTAGGCTTTTTCCCTACTCATTGGGAGAAGAGGCCTACTTCTGGTTCATTCATTTGCCTATAGGGTCAATCAGGACCTGGGACGCAATGAAGGATGCATTTATTGCTAAGTTTGGTATACCAACCACGCCGGCCGAGCTGTATAGACAATTTGTTGAAATCCGAAGGAGAGAACATGAGCCAATCACCTCTTTCAACAATAGGTTTCACCGCGCATACACAATGTTACGACATCCCTACCTCATTGCTGACCCAAGGGAAATCTATTATGGAGCCCTAGATCATCTTACCGCCATGTTCGTAAGGACACATCCTATACCAAATGACCTAAACGCAGCATATGCAAAAGCTATTGAAGTCAGTAAGCACATGGGACAGAATATTACTGGGCCGCTACTACATATGGGACCTGTCGCAGCACCAAATCAAATGCAAGCAGTTAGTATGGCACTGGCCAACCAGACCCCAGTTATGAATCCCATTCCACAAGCGACATATCCTAGTATACAGCCGACAAACCAGCTGGTGCCTCATCCCGGAGTTCCACTTTCACAAGCTCCACCAGCACAAACTGTGTACCTGCAAAACGCAACAAACTCATCAAGAACACAGGAAGAGAAGGATGAAATGAAGGAGTTGATTGAACAAGTCAAAAAGCTGTCAACCGAAGTTACTCATCTAAGAAACCAGAATAATCAACTCCAAAACATGCAGAGGGTCAGCCACGGCCAACATACAAACAATCAGAATTTCCAAGGAAATAATAATCAAGGTTTCAGGAACAATTACCAAGGAAATAACAACCAAGGCTTTCAGAGGAGGCCATGGAATATTGCTCCTAATAATGGAAACATAGTGACGCCGTTGGATAACCCATCAAGTTCCCAGAATCAAGAAAGTCATCCTACCAGTAAAGTGTTTCTAGCAGAAGCAGCCTTGTCTAGTTGGTGTAGACTCCACAATACCAACTAGCATTCTGAGTTGCAGTGTCCTGAATTCAAAATCGCAGCCGACATATTCCAGCAAGAGATGCGTAGCAACGATCCACCTGAAAATCCACCCACGAATGGATACGAAATGGTCCCAACTACACGGTATGATCAAGCCATGATTGTGGAAAGCTACAGATATTCACAAGAAGAAGATAATCAGACTCAAAATGGGAGATTCCCACCAGAATCTGCTAATGGACCAATGGTACCTCCGGGTTCCCAGTTCCCACCTGCATCCGCAAATGGACCCGTTGAAGACTCAGAGTATTATTTTCCACCCTTGAACAACAGTGTCCTAGTTGAAGGGATAAAGGAGGTATTCCACCAGTCCTCAGGAGGTGTGAATCAGAGGGTATATCATAGAAATCAGAGAAATCAGGAACCCCTAACTACATCGATTCCTCCAAACAATTTCTCTACTCCTCCAGATCCACAGGCCAGCAATAACCCAGAGTATCCTCAGCATACACGAGAATATAGGCAAAAGAATATTGCACCTCCCATGGGCGACGATATGAAAAGATTGGCCACGTTGGTGTTGGAAGAACTCAAGAAGGTCAAAGTTAGCCTACCACTCTATGAGCTACTCAAGGTCTCAGAAATCAAGGATGCAGTGATTAATAGCTTAAGTGAGTCAAGCACACTAAGGTCGAATGTTCAAAACTCGACCAACAAAGCCCAAGCTACCATCAATATGACCCAAGAGGAAGCCGATAACAAAGAGCAATCTGAACAAGATGAATGCATGGTCCAGACCATAGCTTTCCCAACCAAAAAGGAAGATATGTTGGAAGGCAAGATATTACTCAAAAGAGGCGAGACTAAGAAAGCTCAACCCGCCACCAAAGAAAGTCTCACCACTAGTCAGATGCTTCCAGGAAAGGAGGTTGCCATTGAGAAAGATGTGGTCGAGAAAGGGAAATCTCCAAACAAGACTGATCACTCAAAAGAGGAGGACCTAGTAAAGAATGACAATCCGAAGGTCAATGAAGTAGAACATCAAGAACACAGTAGGGATTCCTCAGTCCTTTCCCAAGGAAAAGATGAACCAGCCCCGTTCCTACTATCAGTCAGAATTTTTGGGAAATTACTACATAATTGCCTTTATGATTCAAGAGCTTCCAGTAATGTGATGCCCTTAGCTGTCTGTCAGAGACTAGGAATAACTCCTGCTCCGACCAAAAGGAAAGTCACTCAGCTTGACAAGACAGAAGTTCCAGTCATGGGCGAATTGAACAATATCCATATGCAATTGGCTGCGGACCCAAGGGTTCAAAATTTCATAGACATATCAGTCGTGGATATTCCTGATTCATATGGGATGCTTCTAAGTAGAGATTGGTCACGAAAATTGAATGGGTATGTGTCAACTGACTTTGCACATATGTGGTTACCATGGAGAGGAGTCCCAAATCAGATCAAGATTGACAGTACTCCAAGATTGAGACTTATGATAACTGAGTATGGGGAAGACAATGAAGTCCTGTTCTTAGAATCAGATCTAGGGACATACAAGCCTAAAGTAGGCGAGGTCCTGATGATACAAAACCTGCAAGACCAAGATGGTCAGCAAGAGGTGATGGAATCTACAGAAATTGTCGTGGAGAGTGACCAAGGATCCGACCAAGAAGATGACGGAATGTTTGAAAATTTCAGAAAGTTCGTACATAGAAACGTACAACAAAGTATGCAACTTGGTAACTTGGCATCCGTTCGAGATCTGCTCCTTCCCAGCTGGTGTAGGATACATAATGCCGTCCATTCAGAACTATCCTGTGCTTTGTGCCAGACTGCATCAGAGCAAGTATACAAAAGAGTCCCACAGATATTGATTGTGGAAGAAATGGAACATTCAAAAGATGAAAGCTCCTCGGAAGACGAGGTTCTATCCGACACATCAACCGAAAGCCAGGAGGACCGAGGAACCGAAGGCCAAGAAAATGTAATATGGACACTAAGGTTCGATGGATCTAAGTCCAAACAAGGGTCCGGAGCAAGCTATGAATTAATTAGCCCAACAGGGGAGACTTATCTTGCCGCTCATAGATTACAATTTCCTTGCACCAATAATGTAGCTGAATATGAATCCTTGATTCATGGGTTACTGATGGCTATCAGAAAGAAAGCAAAAATATTGCAAGTATATGGAGATTCAGGAATAGCTATAACGCAAATCAGGAGACAGTACATCTGCCATGACAAAAGGTTGACCAGATACCGAAATCGAGTTTGGGACCTCATCGAGAGTTTCGAGGCCTTCAACATCAAATCTATATACAGGCATCAAAATCAAGTGGCTAATTCCCTTGCACAAGCCGCCAGCTCTTTGATACCATTAGCAATGGAAGGATTAAAGAAGTTCACGGTAGAATTAACATCAGTACCTTCAGTCTCAGATAACATCACCAATTTTCAAGTTTTCGAAGATGACAAGCACATACTGGATTTCTTGACCAACACGGATGTCTTCCTAGCTCAAATCATTGACGAAGAAGAAGCCAAGGGAGCAGAATTGGATGCTGAAGGAGTTCTGAATTTGAAGACAAACACTATTCCAAAAGGTATGGTGGAGTTAGAAAGAATCTTTGATCCCGACAAATTGAAAGAGATGAAAAGTCACAGCATGGAAGGAAACATGTGCGACACGATCAACGTAGGTGATGACATACAAGTTAAGAATGTGTTCATTGGAAAGACCTGCACCGCACCAGAAAGAAATGGAATCCTGAAAAATATGAGAGATTTCCCAGATGTCATCGCATGGAGTTATGAAGATCTCAAGACTTATGACACTGCAATTATCACTCACACAATCCCTTTGAAGCCAGGAAGCAAACCATTTAGGCAGAGACAAAGACCGATTAATCCTTTGTTGGAACCCCTGATATATCAAGAAGTTAAGAAGCTGCTCTCAGCCAAAATCATCTTCCCAGTAAGGCATTCGACGTGGGTCGCCAACCTGGTTCCTGTCAGAAAGAAGAATGGAGAGATCAGATTATGTGTCGATTTCAGAAATCTCAACTGAGCTTCGGAAAAGGACAATTATCCGCTACCATCGCTGGATGAAGTGTTGCAGATTGTCAATGGGTCACAGATGATGTCTTTTCTTGATGGATATTCAGGATATAATCAAGTTTTGGTCGAGCCTCAAGATCGACTAAAGACTGCTTTTACTACCAAGTGGGGAACATTTGCATACAAAAGAATGCCTTTTGGACTTATCAATGCCGGGGCCACATTCCAGAGGGCCATGGATATCGCCTTTAGAGACTTAATCGGAAAATGCATTATTATATATATGGATGACATCACAGTTTTCTCCAGAAAAAGAGAAGATCATGTGGATGACTTAAGAAGAGTCTTCCAAAGGTGCAGAAGGTATGGGGTATCTCTCAACCCGAAGAAATGCATATTTGGGGTAACAGAAGGAAAGCTTTTAGGACATGTCATTTCAGAAAGAGGAATCTCCATCGATCCAGAAAGAGTAAAAGCTATATCTACTATCAATTTGCCAGCTAGTAAGAAGGAACTCAAATCATTCTTCGGCAAGATCAACTTTGTTAGAAAATTCATCACCAGATTTGCTGAGATAGTCAGACCTCTTAATGAAATGCTGAAGAAGGATGCAAAGATCGAATGGTCGCCACAAGCCAAGAGGGCATTCGAGGAGATAAAGACGGCAATCGCAGAAGCGCCAGTATTGATCAGTCCTGATTACCTCAAGCCCTTCTACCTGTATTCCTTCGCTTCTGACTACACTTGTGCCGCTATTCTCACCCAAAGAAGTGAAGAAAGAGACGAGAATCCAATTGCATTCATGAGCACCCCACTGAAAGATGCAGAACTCAGATATCCCAACATTGAGAAACAAGCATACGCACTGGTAAAGGCCATTAAAAAATTCAGACATTACCTCTTAAGGGCCAAAATTTATGCAATAGTGCCAGATGCAGCAGTCAAGACTCTTCTCATGCAGAATAAACTAGGAGAAAGAAGGGGCAAGTGGGTCGCCATTATCCAAGAGTTCGATATTGAAATACAGCCTATGAAACTTGTTCGGGGACAAGCTTTGGCACAGACATTGGCAATTGACGGACCCGGATTAATCCAACAAGTTTATGAATTGGAGGATGTCACCCCTGATGAATGGTACAAAGAAATTGTGACATACCTGCTCAACAACAAGTGCCCTACTCGTATGACACCCACGCAGAAAAGAGCATTAAGAATAAAGTGTCAACATTATATGCTTCAAGGATCCGTTCTATATCGCAGGAATCACGAGGGGATATATCTGAGATGTGTTGGCAAAGAAGAGGCCAAACAAATAATTGAACATTTTCACTCCAAGTTTGGGACCGGACATGGGGCCAACCTCGCAACAGCTCACCAGATCTTGAGTGCAGGATATTACTGGCCTAAGCTTTTCAAAGACACATTTAATCATATCAAGACTTGCCACACTTGCCAAGTCACAGCTTTCAGAGAAAGAAATCCTGCCATGCCATTGAACCCAGTGATCGAAGCAAGACCATTTGCCAAATGGGGAATGGATTTTATTGGTGTCATCAACCCCGCATCCTCGGCACAACACAGATATATCATCACTGCTACTGATTATTGTACCAGATGGTCAGAGGCACAAGCACTCAAAGTATGCACTACCGAAGCCGTAATTAAATTTCTGGAGGAAAACATTATCACGAGGTTTGGATGTCCTTATGCGTTGGTTTGCGACAATGGCTCAGCCTTCACATCATTGAGATTTTCGAATTGGGCTTTCGAATATGGAATAACCCTCAAATTTTCATCAAATTATTATCCTCAGGGTAATGGGTTAGCTGAGTCAACTAATAAAAACCTACTCAGCGTTATCAAGAAGCTGCTAGAAAGAAGTCCAAGAGAATGGCATACCCAATTGAGATTTGCCCTCTGGGCAGACAGAATAGGAACCAAGAACGCATTAGGAATTTCACCTTACTTTCTGGTTTATGGCCAAGACCCAGTTTTCCCCATGCAACTCAGAATCCCGACCTTGAGATTTATTCAGGAATACATGGAAGACACTGATACGGTTCAAGCTCGGTTAACACAGTTAATGAATCTTGAGGAAAAGAGAGATCAAGCATTGGAAAATTTTGCAAAACATCAAGGAGTGGTGAAAAGGTGGTTCGATCGGCAAGCTAAAGTCAAGGCGTTCCGGATCTCAGATCTTGTCTTATACTGGGATAAAGCACACGAGAAAAGAGGAGAGCATGACAAATTTGATAAGCTTTGGAAAGGCCCTTATCAAATTTCAGAGATTTTGGGAGAAAATGCATTCAGATTGAAGACTTTAACCGGAGAAGATGTCCCATTGCCTGTCAATGGGAGGTATCTCAAACATTATTTCCAGTCTTCGGATGCAAAGGACCTTCCCTTGTACATAGCTAGTTTAGTTTGCTTTCGTTTTTCGTTCGTCTAGTTGGTTTTTGTTTGCTTTTCGCTTTGCTTTCTGGTCTTAGTTTAGGTGTCTTGTCTTAGGTTAGTCGTTTGTCCTGAGGGATATCCATTTGAAATTGGGCGATTTTGTCATGAAGCACTCTGACTTCTCGCTAGGTTGTTGGTTGCATTTGGACAATTATGAGGTCTTTTGGAAATACAAAGGGGATTCTTTTGATAAAACTTTGAGTCAGGCCGTATTTGCAATGAAGCAAGATTAGCTTATTGAACTTAGATATTATTGTCCTTCAGTTATTATATCTTTTCACACTTATAATCTCCGAGTCGTTGTGGTTTCTAGGCGAAGCTGTGATCGGTGAAAAATCTAAAATCTGACTTCAGCGCCACCGCAATCCTCAAACCCTAGTGAGCTTCGTTGCTCGCAAGCCAAAAGAATTGATGAAGCAAAAAGCAGTATCCAAAAAAAAAAAAAAAAAAGAAAATGAACCGAAAAGGAAATATCAAATTGGCTAAAGAGAATATACGAGTAACTCCATCGGGGCTATAGACGCCTGGCTGGCAATGGAGCAATGTTCGTGAGCTTGCGGCGATAACCTCGTCGGGACTATGGACGTCTGACCGGCAGCGGGGCTCTATCCAGGATGCTTTTGGGGTCCAGATAAACTACGTAGCTTATCACAGGGGAACCTGGAGGATCATGATTGTCTTGTTGAGGGGAATTAACTCATTTTGCACACACATGGGTAACTGTGGACTTGATACTTTGTCTCAATATGAAGATCTCTTCTTGTAAGTGTTGTTTAATTCCTTGTTTTATTGAGGGAGGTTCTCTGAGTTTTCTTCAAGAAAGATTGATTCCCAAATGTTTACCAACATTTCTCAGTGGTGTCGCCAGATGTTGTGACCATTTCACACATCGCCCCATTAAAATGGGGACCCCCTCTTTTTTGCTTCTGTTTTGCCTGTTCTTCTCTCTGCTTTTAGGGTTTTGAGTAAGTGAGTGAGTTGTCTGGACTAGGGTTAAGCAAAGGGGGTTTCTTTTGGATATTTTCAAGCCGAGTCCAGTCAAATTTTGAAGATTATTAAGCATCCTCCCGAAGATTGCAAATTTTGAAATAGGATGAGCCTGTCAGAGAGTCAGGTATGTCTCAGGATAGGTCCAGTCAGGGTTTTTTCAAGCTATGCCTAAGTGTTAGCATTTTAATGATGGAATTGTGCATTTTTGCCTAGGTAAAGTTTTGACCAAATTTTTGAAGGCTTGCTAACTGGTCCCTGGCCTTGAAGATGACCTAACCCTGCTTGGTGAAGTGATCGAAGACCTAAATTGTGGTTATTTTGGCTTATAAAGGTGAAATCGCTCCTGTCCCTCTCCCAGGGACCAAGGCGAAAATGTTATTTAGTGCATATTTGTCTCTAACTTCCTTTAATTGTTTTGTGCAGGGTCTCCAGGGGAGATGATTGGACGTGAATTGAAGATTTCAAGGATTTTGAAGATTTGAAAATGATGAAATTTTAAGGATTAAGACAAATCGCTCCTGTCCTCCACTGAAGGACTAGGGCGAAATGATTTATTTTGGTCATTTCTTGGCCTTGATTGATCAAACTGAAGCATTAAGGACACAAGGAAGAATGAAATGAGCATAATGGAGTATCCAGACTTAGTTAAAAGCATTGAAAGGTTGAACTTTTGTCTAACAAAGATGAATTTGCTCCTGTCCCTCACCAAGGGACCAGAGCGATTTTCTTTGTACACACCTTCTTGGACCTTTTCTGGACTTGGGCTCTCGTTCATGGATTGTAAAAAGATGGTACCTTCCCCAGCAAAGGAAATTTGAGATGAAAATTGTAATGATTTGGCCTTGAGGACAAAAGGCGCTCCTGTCCCTCACTGAAGGACCGGAGCTTGAATTCCAAATTTGCATTATCCTTGCAAGTTTTAAGTGATTTCGCGATTTGAAGAGGTCAAGGGAAGTATGTTTTGCCCGTTGAATATAACTTGAGTAGGCTACGAAGAAGAGAATCAACCCAAATGGCAATAGGCGCTCCTGTCCCTCTCCAAGGGACCAGAGCGATTTTCTCACAAGACAAATTTTTGGCGAAGGTAAAGCGAGTTTCAAGTTTGAGATGAATGAAGGAAGGCATAATCGGTCCATTGAAGATAATTTTGAAAGTTAGCAAAACATAAGAGAGCTCATAATTGCCAAGGCGCTCCTGTCCCTCACCAAGGGACCAGGGCGAAAAACACATTAGCAAGCCTTCCTCCTCAAATTCAGACGAATCCAAGTCAAGGCATAAGATTGGAATGATATTTAGAAATGCTTCAAGGAGGAATGAAGTTGCAAGGACCACAAAATTCGATGAAAATGGACTAGGGCGCTCCTGTCCCTCTCCAAGGGACCAGAGCGAAATCTTCAAGTATGCCTAACACTTAACGTTTGAAATGCTATTTCTTGTTTCCAGGACTCAAGATAGAATGGAGAATCATGTTTTATGCCTTGAAGGTAATTAGATATTGATGTGGTTAAGAATTTGTGCTATGGACTTAAAATCGCTCCTGTCCTTCACTGGAGGACCAGGGCGATTTCTATAAAATCAACCATTTTCCTCCAAAGCCACGCCAAGACGAGGTGATACAAGATGAGAAATGTCTTTCGAGAGATGATGGACGAAGAATTGACCCAAAGAATCAACGATCCTAGGCTCAAATGTAAAAATCGCTCCTGTCCCTCACTGGAGGACCAGGGCGAAAATCCTTGGAAGAGCTCATTTTGTCTTGAGAAAGCGAGTTGAACATGCATAGAACGAACAATAAAGATCATTGCTTACCCCACAACTTGAATTGGCGATTTGAAAGACAAAGACCAAGGACAAAGGGTGAGATCGCTCCTCTCCCTCACCAAGGGACCAGGGCGAAAATGTCCTAAGGAACACTCCTTCCAAAGATTGAATAAATTAAACTCAAAATTCCAAACAAAAATGCCATTTTGGACGCCAAAGGTGAGATTTTGAACATGAAAGCAAGGAATACAAGGCCAAAAATGAAAAGGCGCTCCTGTCCCTCTCCCAGGGACCAGAGCGAGGTTATTAACAAATTGATATTTTTACCATGCCTAGTCGCCAATGTCCTCTAAAACACATTAAATGCCAATTTCGCTAAAACTCCAAAATATTTTAAAAATCAAATTGACATTTAATAAAGGCGCATGGCATTTAATAATTAATTTTGAGCCTTGGAAAATCGTTTTTTTTATTAATTGAGGCATTTCGAAGTTAATTATTATTAAATTAAATTTAAAAATGGAGCGCTTTGGGGTATTATTTTAATATTTTAATTAAGTCGGCCTTATTCTTTTATTAAATTTTGTTTATTTTGGCCTATTTTCACCAAGTCGGCCTATGGAAAATGAAATGGTGAGCGCCTATATAAGAGAGGTGTGTTGAGCGATTTTAATCCATCATTCACTCATCCATTCAAAGTGCGATTTGGAGAAGCAAGGAAGGTGCGAAATCTGATCTAAGTTGGAGCGAATTTTGTTGAAGACTAAGGTGGTGGAGTTGATGCTCGTGAGGACTAAAAGGGAGGCGCATTTTGCTAAAGGGAGTCTTGATCTACATTTTTTGCCTAGCAAATTTACCTTATTTTGCATCGTTTTTTGGAATTAATCCTCAAGTAGGGGTATGGCGAGATCTTCCTAGTCCAATGTTGAAATTTTGAATTTTGAATTTCAAATTGCATAGTTAAATTTAGGAAATGATACTTCAAAGATTTATCATGAAGTTTCCTAAATTAAAAGCTTCAATCTTCCTTTCTACTCTATATGTTTAAATTGCAAAATATATTACTCATTATGAAATGTTGTGTAGGTGTCAAGATGGCGACCCCAAAGGCAGGAGCATCCACTAGTCATCCGGCTCTCATGAAGAAAGATCAAAGGAATGAAGAATTGGAGACCAAGATCGTGTCAAAGTGGAGCAACATTGGAGATACCAACTTGGGAAACTTCAGTGTGAAGAAGTTTCGAGAGGTCCCTTACATTGGAAAACCATCACCTGTCGCAAAGAGAATAATTGAAAGTGGCATCATCAAGGCGGCCGGTTTCCCTCCAGCAGTCCAATGCCATGAGCTGATGATCGAGTGTGCCCGCCATTACGACCCACAATCAAGATCAATCGTGTCCAAGGAAGGAAACACTTTGGCTTACCTTTCAGAGGAGGCTATCAGTGAAGCTCTCCATCTTCCAGAACATAAAGATATGATTTACAAAAGCTTGGAAGGAGCTAGGTCCATGTACGAGGATGATCCAGACACTTGCTTGAGCATCATCAATAAGAATTGGTTACTCAAAAGTCGTCCTCGCCTGAGCAAGATTCCCAACACACCACATAGGATCGACTTCCAGGAGGAATATAGAGATTTGATAACTTTGCTCAATCGAGTTACAGGTGCTCCTCAAGCCTTCTATTTTGAGAAGTGGATGTTCTACTTCATCCAAGTGATAGTTCAAGGGAAAGGAACAATTCATTGGGCTAGAATTATTAGCCATTGCTTGGACGTGCAGTTGAGAAGACTGAAGGCTACCAAGTCATTCCACATGAGCTCGTACATCATATATGCCTTGATTAGGAGTTTTGAATATGCAGGACTACCTCACAGAGGAGTGATCGGAAGAGGGCCCGGGGAAGTCAGAGTTTGTGAATCTTATGTTCATTTGCATCACCCACCTGGAAGTAACTACAAGTTAGTTAATGATACCTTCACGATGAACATCACCAGGATGTTGCAAGGTGGGATTCACAATCGGATATCTCAAGATGCACAAGAGCTTGTAAAGAGGTATGGTGCTTGGTTTATCCAATTCCAGAAGTTTACATATATTAGAGTTCATGGGTGTCCACCTCCATATAAGTTGCCAAGATATCCGACAGACAGGATAGTGTTACTGGAGGTGACTAGGCAGTTGGCGGCTTATGCGAAGGCATTCAGACACAGGCATGGAAATGGAATTCCGGTGCCTATCATACTAGGGAATTCAATTGAGGTATGTCCTAATGCTTTAGCTTTGGATGATGCAGAGAAAGAATTGGCCTTATATTCATTTTCATCCTTTGCCTTGAGAGAGAATTTTGATCCTTATGGATATATAGAAGAGACAGTCGGTAGAAAGTACAAGCATGAATTTCAGATAGAAGACTTTTGGATGAATCTCTCAAGTGATCTAGAAGTAAAAAGAAAGATGCATTCCAGATTGCCTTTAGATCTCATCAGGAAATGCAAAGTTTACAAGGTGGCCGATCAAGCCCAGGACAGTGGCAGACATCTCCAATCATCTTATGACTGAGAAGACAAAGCAGTGAGGATAGATTGGAACGAGCCTGAGATTGTGGACTTAAAAACTTTGATGGCTCCAGTTTTGTCATGTACTCGCAGATGGGTGGATATACAACATCAAAAGTTGAGAGAACAGAACACATCGATGACTTTTACTTTGGAGGAAAGGCCAGGGGAAGGAGGAGCAAGCACAAGTGAAGGCAATCCTCATCCTAGGAGCACAAGTGAAGACAATCCTCACCCTAGATGCGTAAGTGAAGGCAATCCTCATCCTAGAAGCGCGAAGAGGAAAGAAAGACCTAAGAAAAGGGAACCCTCCAAGAAGAAGCAAGAGGCCCATCGAGATCACTCATGTGGCACATCTTCCCGACATGAAAAAAGGACAAGAGAAGAGGGTACTTGAAGTTAAGGAATCTATGGAATCAATGGTCCAGAATGATAAACATGAAGAAAGGCAAGCACCTCAACGTTCATCAAGTCAATCTCCTCAAGTTAATGAGCTACATGAAGACAAGAATAATGATGAAGTGACATCTCCTCTCCGAGAAAAGGAACTGTTGCCTAAAGAGATACAAGTTAGAGAGACAAGATCCGCCATTCCAGATTGGTTGAAAGAGAGGCTAACAAGGGTGATTGTGATCGAAGATGAAGATAATGTAATTGACTTAGAGAGCCTTGTAGGAAATTCTCAGGGAGTAACAAAAAGGAAGAAGGCCACTAAGATGTCCAAGATGATCAGAGATGAGACAGGGTCCAGGAAGTTGCAGATAGCTACACCGGTAGTGGACAAGTATGAAGGTGAAATCCTTGCAGAAGAGTATGATGTAGAAACATTTGAGCTTGGTCCACTCACCGCTGAGCAGACACTGGATGAAGCAACTGATTCATTTGAGGCACTTAAAGACAAGCTTAAAGAAGAAATGGAAAAGAATAGAAAGCTTGAGCGAGAGGTCGGTGCTTGGAGAGGCTACTTTAGCCATCTCAATCAGCCTTTGGGACGTCAGGATCCAGCAGTGTCTCCTGTGCAAGCACTTCCCCTTGAATCAGTTGGTGAGGCAGAAAGAGTTAAGAGCTTGGTCCAGCTTATGAGCTCTTGGATTGACAAATCTCATACTGTTGTCATTGAGTTCGCAACAAGAATGATGCAGACCACCCATCGAGCTATCCAGGTCCTTGAGATCATTCACAACCTAATGATAACAGTAGCCGCCTTTGCCCACACTAGAGATGTTATCATTCCTGTTCTGCAAGTAATCAGGCAATCACCAAGGAAAATCCTAGCACAAGAAAAGATAATGGATGGAGGAGCTCATAATTTACTCCAATGGTCAACTCTACTTCAGATGAAGGAAGTTCTTTTCGAAGACATTAGTACCAAATGCAATCAAGTTGAGGAGGTCATCCATCCAATTCAGGACAAGGTGTTTGAGGTGTTATGTTCTATTCTTGGTAGAAGGATTGAAGATGAGACAGATGTGAATCTTCAAGAGTTGGAGGAGAAGGTCAAGGTCATCTTTTGCAAAGATGAGAATGTTATCATAGATGAGCAAAGGGATCAAATGTTCGCTACTATGCTCCTGATTGAGAAAATCAAAGAACTCGAGCCTGGATGAGATGCAGCTCTTCTCAAGGCTTTCGATCAGGTCATCCACTTGGAGGAACGAATGAGGAATCTTCCCGAGATTCCTATTGCTGAGATTGAAGGAATTGTGTCCAGATTCATTGCATATGCTAAGAAGGAGCATTGGAAAAGGAACAAGGTTCTAGAAGAGAAGTTGTTATAGATGATGTGGCACCTTAATTATCATTGGTCTATGTTTCATAGATTTTTGTGCCAATTAAATATTTGGCTATGCATTTAATATTGTTCAATAAAAGGGGAACTTTTTGTAATAAACCCTAATTAGGGTTTAGGTGTCAGAATCTCAGCCGTTGATCTTCTTTTGATCTGGGCCGTTCATTGTAATTGAGGATGCTATATATACCCTCATTCATTTTCATTTTGTCATGAGAAAATGAGAGATTAGAGAGAGTAAGTTAGAAATTAGAAGATTAGAGCATTGAAGAGAGAATTTTAAGCAATTGTTGTCTATTTTTGGCTTTGAGATCAATAAAATATTGAAGTTATGGTGTTTTATTGCAATTCTTGTGGCTACTTTCATGGTTGCTTACTTTCTTGAATCATTCTTGGTCGAAGTAGTATTCAAATTTGAAGGACTAAGTGTTGAGCTTGATCTTTGGTGAGATTCACGTTCCAAACCACTAGCTTCTTGCTGATTGTAAGAACGCCTTGTGTGGTCAACTGGAGATATTTGGATTACTTAAACTTTCAGTCATCATTGAACTATTGATATGTACCTTCATGGTAGTGTCTACAATCCTTGATGAATTGGAAAATCATTAGTCACCTTAGAAGATCGCATCAATTTCAATTGAGTTGTTATGTTTTGGCAATATTGAAATTGGTAGAATCTTACCAAGTCTAGCCTACATTAAGTCATTCTTAGGATTAGATTAGAATTCATCCCTTGCAAACCCTACCTTTTGATCCTTTTTTGAGAACTTGTTAGTTTTAGGAAATTCTGTTCCTGCATAACGGAAACGTAAGGCCCCTTGATGAAACAGCATTCACAACGACCATTGGTGCTTATCCACACGTAGAGACCCTACATCAAAGAACCTTGGAGTCATCCTGATTGATCCTTTTTCGCGATATCTTCAGCAATCAGAGGCTTTATTCAAGAGAGGATAAGGTACCCTTGGGTATTTTATTCTGTGTTTGATTGTGTACAAAATACACGTCAACAGGAGACCATAAAGATTTTCACCTAGATGTTCTAGTTTTGTTTTAGGTGTGTCAGTATCTCGCTGGTCTTTTGCTGTACTTTTCTCTGGCTGTTGTCTTTTGTGCTGATCTTTTGTTGTCTTTCTTTCTTCGTTCTGTCCTTTCTTGTTTCTCTAATGCTTTTCTTTATGATATGTAAGTGGGTTTCAGGTCCCTTAAAACCTGTTTTTCCTTAATCAAAAACATTATTATTCAAATCTGAATGTTCATATGTAAATAATCTAATACTCAAACTTGATGAAATTAATATGACGGAAAGATTAGTGTATTTGCTGTCATGGAGTGTAAAGAGATAATTGAAAGTTATTTCGGGTATTTAATAGAGTCATATTGCATGTTCATAAATAGTTTCATTGGTCAGATATATAAATATGATATTCATTGGTCGTCTATTTATCATCAAAACTAAGAAAAAGAAATTACTCACAAACTAACAAGTTATGAACCATTCAAATTTTCAATTTATAAATTCATTCATTTGTTCAATGTTGCAACCTATATGCCCATAGGGATTAGATTGTTGCAATGGCAGCCAATTTTTTCTCTGTCAACCAGCTCTCTTTCAAAATTAACTCAAATTCACCTTTGTGGAGGCATGTACAAATGATATAGCAAGTATTAGGTGAAGTGACATATGTTTGGATATGCAACAGGTGTGATTAGTTGCATACAGGGTCACACAGCCAAGTGAAAGCCCATTTGTGTGTGATTCTCAAAAAAATAATCAAAGCCTACCTAGGAATAAATGATGTATCTATGCCACCTCATAAAATAACAAAATTTATCAAAGATCAAAAGGAAGTAGATGCAAGAGTTGCCTTAGAAAAAAACATCCTTTGAGCAGAGGAAGGGGATCACAAAGGCCATCCGCTTCTCCATATTACAGCATCCTCCCTAATGTTGTGCTTAGAGCCACCCATTTTTTAGTAGGAATGAAGAAGAGCCCACTAATATGACAAGAGCAAAGGAGCCATTAAAGAGGGCATTTAAAAATGATGCTAGGGAGATAGTTGATAAAACCATTGAAAGATGCCCTACGCAAAGGGTCTGTCTTTTGATGTTGTTTGATCACCGTTTTGGCAAGATATGATAAAAAAAAGTAATAGAAGCTCCAAAGAGTACAGAGGCCTAGGTTTTAAGAAGGTGCATACCACCTTATTGATAGAGATAAAACATATAGAAAGTTCATTACCTCCCATTACAGCATTGCAACAACTTGTAATATGAATTTTATCAGCAATTTTGGTAGTGAAAAGAGTTGTTTCCATTGGCTATGAATATTTAATTTTGAATGTGTGGTATGAGAACAATGTATTTCAAAATTCTTCAAGATTCAACATGATTGATAGCTGTTGGGAAAAACATCAAGAGTACAATCTCAATGGGCTCAAAAAAAAAAATTGCATGATGATACATCTTGTATTTTGGATGCAAAGCTATCTTTTGACAATTTAATTTGTGAGACACCTCCTAATTCAAGAGACTCGGGTGATGAATGGCACAGTATGGGAATCAAGTGACTACTTGTTCATAGTGTTAAATTCAAAAGGGGAAAATCACTTGTGGCATTGTGGGTTATGCTAATCATTTTACTTTCAGCCCACATGTAAATGATTTGGCCGTGTTTTTGATGATGTATAGGAGTGGGATACATAAGAGATTACATAGAAAACTCTGGTATGAGGTGCTGCCTTCTACAAAAGAAGAATCCAAATCTTGCAAGTCTCTCAGTTTGTTTCTACATTATAGTTATAATGATGGGCTATAGTAAAAGGAAATAGACTTGGCACATTGGTTTTCCAATTTTAATCAGAGTAGCAAAACAAAAGCCATCAAGTATTGGGAATGACAAACTCCCCATTTGGCTTGGGATCAAGGCATTTATATCATTGGTGGATCAACAAAATTACAAAGTTCAGTTGTATTAGAATGGTGCAATGGAGATATGGTGGAGCATTCAACAAAATTCATTTTGAAATGGTATTGGCATACAAGTTCAAAATGCTTGAGGAAAAACAATCTTTGGGAAGGGAGGAGTGTAATGTCCCCATTTTCGGCCCACTCTTACATAATAGAAATAATTTAATTGAGTTGTCTAATTAATGTTTTTAGGTAACTTGTATTCAATTAAGTATGTTAATAAGTTGAAAATTTTATTTTAATTGAGTTTACCAAGGGCCAAAAATAAAATATTATAAAGTCGCTATTATAATTTCTTGAGAAGGGAAAAGAAATATTCTTGGTTATTAATTTTTGGGAGAATCCTATTTGGGAACAATCTAAGCTTTGGTTGAGTTATTTAGCCTAGGACAAAAACCCTAACATGAATATTTATTTTGTGGATGAAAACCCACTTAATCGTTCCTTGGTGAATTCACACAAGGTTGGCAGGTGTGCAGATTCCTCCAAATTTATAAAGTTTGAAGTAAATTCAATTTTATCTTTTAGAGTCACAAGTTTATAGAAGTTTGCCAGGTTTTCAAGTACAAATTATAGGTGAATGTGTATGCAGTGAAATTAGAGATAAATTAATTTTATATAATGTGATGTGTGTGCTATGGAGAGTTGAATATAAAATATTATATATTTTATAGGCTGAGTTTCACCCAGGCATACCATTTAAGTTACTAGGGAGGTCAAATTAAAATATTGAAGACTTTTAAGGCCTTTCCTCATGGCGTCGCAGCCTCTAAATATTTCACAAAGACTAATGTACACACCAAAGAGGTGAGTAGTGGCACAAAGGAATAAAGTACTACTAATTTCCATTGCAGCCTTCAAAGGGATGATTAAAGCTGACACAGCAGCCAAAAGAGGTATTTCAGCCCTTTAAGGGACTCCCATACAATGCTTTAAGCTGTTGAACAAGTGTTTAAGGAGCCAAACAATCTTTAGAGGGCTTTGTACAAGCCATAGGAGGTATAAGGAAGTGATGCCTATGTTGATTGGTCTCTCAACAGCTCTTGATCAGAGGTCATCTATTTATTTATTATTATTTGGTTGGGCTATCAATTGCATAGATGGAAAAATTGCCAAAAACTCTGTGAGTCAGCAAGTACACGCCAAGCTAAAGAGCTTGCGATTTTTTGAGCCATTTCCTCGTTGAGAAAACTTGCCGAATAACTAGCAAAAACTCGTCGAAAGTTTGGCAAGTTCTCTCCAAATACTCGGCAAGTTTTGCTTTAAAACTCACCCATGCAGGTAAAAAACTGCCAACATGAAATAAAAGGCACATAACTCATAGCAATTGAAGCATAATGGAATGTAAGGACTCAGAAAGCTAGGAAAGTTGTCGATTCTTCAGTCTAGATGAAAAGTGGGCTGCAATAGGACAACTAGTTCTTGAATATTCTTAGAAGAAGAAGCATTTATTTTAATGATTTTTTTAATTTATTTCTTAAATTCTTGAGAAGATGAAGGAGCCTTTTGCATTAAATGCACAAAATTAATTCATGGAAGCATAAATTGCCTTAAATACCATCTTGCAGGCCTGACATCATGTCACCACATGACCGAAGAGATAAAAAGGGAGATATATGCCCTACTTTCAACTCTAGATGAGAAAAAATTGAAAGAGGCGAGGGCAAGGGCAGCCATAGTAGAGTGCTAGTAGCAGTCCCTACAACTACACCGACACACACCACGATTTTTTTGTGCCCAGAAACACATCTAGAGGCACAACCATCATTGGAAACTACTAGGTGAGGTGCATGAACATGCACATATTGCATGTGCTGATTTTTGCGGGTTCAACATTCCTTTAAATGTGGCAAGCAGTCCTTATTGAGACAATTTGGGCACAATTTGGTAAAAAAGCTACAAGGCACCTTCTCACAAAAAACTTGAGTTGGAGGTTAATTAATTTAAATTTATACTTATAGTAATTTATGTTGAATTTTAGACTAAATTTATGTTTTTTAATTTATAGCAATTTATGTTGAATTTAGGCTATTTTTTTGTTTAAAAATTGAAATTGTGTACTTAATTTTTCTTTGTACTTTACTTGTAGGTTGTTTATGGATGCAACTGAAAGGGCAATGCTAGTAATGGAAGAATAAGGAAGGAATGGAAAAAATATGGCCTTCCAATTGGGTGAATGAATGGGAAAAAGTGCATCATTATTAATTTTTGGATAGCTTCAAAAGGTGAGGTTATTCTTTTGAAATCAGTGGATGCCTCCAACAAAGTCAAAAATACAGAAACATCGTCTCTAATGTTGGCGAAAGTTGTCATGGAGATGGTCATAGAAAATGTGGTGCAAATTATAATTGATAATGCAACATCATATGTGGTGGTTGGGAGATTGCTCCAAGACAAACATAGACATGTTTTTGGTCACCTTGTGTAGTACATTGCCTTGACCTTCTTTTGGAGGACATAGGCAAACTCAATTGGGTGGCACCAGTTGTAGATGATGCAAGGAGCATCAAAAAATTTATCTATAATCACCCTTGGGTTCTTAATTTAATGAGAGATCACATCTAAGGGAAAGAGTTGGTAAGATCAGGTGTCACAAGGTTTACAAAGGTTAACCTAACATTGCAAAGCATTATTCATTCATTAACTATTTTGAAACAAATGTTTGTGAGTCAAGCATGGATAGACTCATCTTATTGAAAGAAGCCTGAAGGAGAGAGGGTTGCAAGTATATGCTTTGACAACCTTTTTGCACAAAAAGCTACAAAGATCATGATGGTAACTTCAAAACTTTGAATTTAAATTCAAATTGAATATTTTATTTTTTTTAATTTAAGTATTTCGTTATAAATTTGTAACTTCAATCTTTTTGTATTTATAAATTGTAGGTGTTGTTATCACTTGAACCTGCACCCCTATTTGCTAAGCTATCAACTCAGCAGGCTTGTGACACATGGGAACTCTCCTAGGCCTGTGGATTGCCTAAAAATTTGGAGTGAACCTCCAGAGAAAGTTGGTTCTTAACTGGTTATCACCTAATATTGACTACCTTGATGATTTTTGTTGAGAAAAGAGAAGGAAAACATGAAAATGAACCTACTGTCTAACAAGTGATGCACCAAACTGAATATCTTGAGAAAGAACAACAAATAATGAACAATACGACAGCAACAATACTCACCTACACAACCCAGTAGATCATAACCCTTGCATAAATAATTTATAAGAAGGCTAAAATCACGGTCCTAGGAGGAGAAAACGTTCTTTTTCACAACCCAAGACTGCTATTTCAGTCACAACTTAGAACCTGCAAATAATTATGCTTCTGCATAAGGTACCCTCATGAAAATACAGTTTGAAGGACAAGTCTATCACAAAAACCTGCATAAACACCAAGTACACATCATGGCAAAAGAATATGGGAAGGCATGGACTTCTCGTTACTGCTCAAAGTTATTACAATGCTCTGTTATTCCTGAAAAAGTGTTACAAAAACATTCCCTCTAGAATTACAGTCTGCCAAAAAAGATGAATGAAGAAGAACCCTTACAAAGAAGAAGGAAGCTAGAATATATGCTTTCCAAAAAGCAGATAATGAATAATAAATTCCACCTCCTCTTGGGCGAGCAGAAACAAAATAACCACCTTAAAAGACCTGAAACAGATCTGAAAGGGAGAAAACTGGGCCAAAAGTCAGGCCAACCCATGCTGCAACCATAAAAGCTCTTTAAAAGCAACATAAATGGCCCCAAAATATCATCTGACAGGCCTGCAAGCCTTCATAAATGCAAAAAACATCTCTTTGATTCTAACAATAAATGAAAAAGATAAAATCCTATAAAGTGATCTAAAATTTATCATGTAATTTAAATATCTGTTTTGCTTTATGTTTATATTTCAAAATTAAGATATCATAAGTTTAATGAGGAAAAATAATTTTAATAAAGTGACTTAAATTTATAACTTTAATAAATGTTATTTTCATTTCATTTAATAGTATTTTGATTTTAAAGTGTAAAAATAAAACAAAACAAATGTTTGATTTATGTGATAAATTTTTAGATTATTTTAATTAATATTATCTTATTCAAATATATAAAATTACTTAGACTCCTCATAAAAAAGAAAATTTATTAAGTGACTTATAAATCTCACTTAATAAATTTTAATTTTATGAATTAATTTTATGAAAAATAAAATATTAAGTAACATTTATAAGTCACTTAATAAATTTTACAAGGGATCACGTAAGTCATTTTTATGACCCCCCAAGGCATTTCCACGAGGCTATTAGAGATGGAGAAAGAAAAAATAAAACAAAGGCAAAAACAAAAATGCCAATGTAATTCATCGATGCATACTTAGGGAATTTCTCAACCCTAAAAACCTCATTTTATCCATTCGATATTTCTATCTTCCCTTTGCTGCTGCATGAAAATAGGGTTTGACGGA
The DNA here is from genome assembly GCF_030272615.1 of Cryptomeria japonica. Classification (NCBI taxonomy): domain Eukaryota; kingdom Viridiplantae; phylum Streptophyta; class Pinopsida; order Cupressales; family Cupressaceae; genus Cryptomeria; species Cryptomeria japonica. Next base: position 522,461,773 of record NC_081409.1, read on the forward strand.
AAAAGAAGGGCATTCTGGTTATTGCTGGCCGCCATAGATGGATCTTTGTGGAAATCGCAAAGAGAAAAGCGTATTTTTGCGAAAATTGAGTCCTTTGAGTGCTGCCGTGAGAGCTATGCCATCTTCGTTGATTCTAGACGAACTAGGGCATCTCTTGTGGACGCCATTTTCTGCACATTCCTTGCAGATTCTGGGCGAACTGGGGCTGCCGCGACGGTTTCATTGCTCCATACTCCTTGTCTGATAGCAAACTAGGCATCTCTTGTTGGTTTCTCTTGCTGCTGGGCGCGATTTTGCTGACGTGTTGGATGCTGCCATGAGAGTTATGCCATATTCTGAGGGTTTTACAAAATTCTAGAAACGATTTGCAGACTTCCAGGTATATACTTTGCATTAATTCTGAAAGTCGACTCTATCAAAAGAATTTCCTTTCTGAAAGCTACCTCTGAAAATATTGGACTGTTATGGTTGAAAGATATTTCGATTTTCTGCATGCCATAATTCTGAAGTCATTCTGGAAAATTTGCTTCAAGTTAAAAGTTGAAAAACTTGCACTTTCCTTTTTGCCCTCCTTAGCAAAGCTCAAAACTATGAATGAAAGAAAAAAAATGAAACCTGTAGCTGTATTTGGCCTTCATTTGTATACTGTTGTTCATAATTATTTTTTGTAAACTGCCTGACCGCCATGTGAAATGCATATCTGTTGTAGCGTGAAGAAGTTTGCAAGGCTTTTACTTTGCTTCAGGGCCCCTATATAGTTGATTTTCCTCAGAAGATGATTGCTTGCATTTATCTTCTATAGACTGGGTCTGCACGTTTTTGACAATCACTTCATGGTATTTCTTGTGCACAAAATAGTGTGGTCCTTGTCTCTATATTTCCTTATGAAAATGACTGTCCAAAGGCTACTAATGTAACATATGCTTCTTTTATACTAAGATCTGGTATTTTGACAGTGGTTGTACTAATTTATGTGCCAGAGCTCCAAACTGAAGTTACTTATTTTGGCTCTGAAGCATGAATATGAATGTTATATCTTCAGTTAATACTGATTTCTCTCACATGAAAAGGTCTATCCATGTGGACTTTGTGCCCTACCAATGTCTATGTGGCTTCTTAGACAAGCTGTTCCTATTCACGCAGATGCATCTTTCACTTTTATCTCAAAGTATATGATCGTATGTTTATTCCTTGATGCCTCTTCATTGCTTCAGGACCGCACTTGAAAGCATGTATGAATGTATTTTATTTTAAAAAAACTGCTGCTGCTACCCTTTGATTGCACTGTAACCTCTTTATCTTGCTGCTGCTTGACTGTAAAATTGACTGCTACCTATTGACAAAGATCTTATTTGTTGTTATTGGCTTTGACCTCTAGAAATGTAGCCTTCTGGAACACTGTAATGGCATCTCTCTGATATTGGCACATTAAATGATAAGCTTTACTCCTTAACTATAGTTATCGTGATGATCATGCAATCTTCCTTAATTCTCTTGTGCGATGGTCTCCGTGAATGAGTGCCCCTCGCATATGACAGTATGCTGGTGATGACTTTTAGGACTCTCATGCTCCTATCAGCCTAATGCCATGAGCGACATGTACTCCTTTATTGTGACCACCGTAGGAGACTGGTAAGGATTGTTTCACTAATGTCATAATAATCTGTCCCTAATGTCATACATGCTGAGCTCAACCCTCGTGGGAGCCCATTTTTCCCACATGCAGATATTTAATTGAAGCAATCAGCGATAAAACTTTACCCGTATCTGCACATTGAACAAACTGTTAGACAAAAAACTATGAATTTTCAGATATGTTTCTTGCTGTTTCTGATACGTACAATGATTGGACTGGTATGATGCATTGTAGGAGTGGATTGTGCATGCATTGATGATGTATATGCAAGGATATGGCATCCCGAGCTCTAATTCAATTCTCTTATCTCCTTGCAGACACTTGGAGCAGCAGGGGACCTCTGCAAAGGAGCTGGATATGAAGCTACTCAACTGCGGGGGGTTCGTCATTACGAGGCAATGACGGATCCCTTATCTTTGTTTATATTTTGTTTTTACATCCATCATTTCTTGTAGAATGCATCATAGGTAGTCATTCCCACGGCTTGTGTGGGAGCATCTCATTTAACATTTATGAATAAAGAAAAATGCTTTTTCAAATATGCAATGTTGTATGGTTCTTAATTGGTTGTGAACACTTGCATTTACTTGGAACTCTTTTTAGCATTCTATAGTATCTCTTGGCAAAACACAAACAACAGACATGTCTCCTTAAAACTATAAAACTTGACCAGCTCCACCTAAATGAGCTGGAGAAAGAAAATGGGTAACAGGTGTCAAAGCCCTTGGTTAGAGTTCTATGTTTGGTAGATGGAGATCAAAAGCCAATGGGGTTGAGGTCATGGGTAGGGCTAGAGAGTCCATCAAAAATTACAAGGGGGACAACCTCAAATTTGATCCCATATGGAAGATTATTGATAGGAGGTGGAACAATCATCTCCCCCAACCCATCCATGCAGCAAGGTACTTCTTCAACTCCTGATTTTTCCATTCAAATACCTTCTTAGATCCTAATGGAGAGGTTACACAGAGAATCACGACAAGCATTCAAAGGATGCCACCCCAAGTTGAGGTGAGAGACCTCATTGTCCAAGAATTGGAAAGTTATAGGGAAGGAAGAGGTGGGATCTTTTATTGGGAGATAGTTATCCAAGGAAGAACCACTCAAACACTATATATAAAATTTGAAGTCTTTCACATGCATCTTACAAGTTAAAATTTTCAAATTTACAACGATTGATACTTTGATAAAACATGTTTTGAGTTTGCTTTCTAGCTCTTCGACATTTGGTTTGTAGAGTTGGCGGACAAATTGGGATGCAAATATCCCAAATCTCCAAAGATTAGCCCGCCACATTTTGTGCCAAACTTGTAGTGCATCAAGCTATGAGCACAATTGGAGCTTATTTGAGGACATCCACATGAAGATTTTAGCTCAAAAACTCCTCAATGACCTTGTCTTTGTCCAATACAACCTTCGATTGTGCACAAGAAGGGTAGAGGACAAATCAGATGATCCCATTAATTTGGATGAAGATCCCCATTTTGTGTCAACGTTGTAGTGCATCAAGCTATGAGCACAATTGGAGCTTATTTGAGGACATCCACATGAAGATTTTAGCTCAAAAACTCCTCAATGACCTTGTCTTTGTCCAATACAACCTTCGGTTGTGCACAAGAAGGGTAGAGGACAAATCAGATGATCCCATTAATTTGGATGAAGATCCCTACACTGATTGGACAGGGTTGGATAAGCAGCCTCCATTGTTTATTGAGGATGAGATTCTTGATTATGAGAGGCAAGCATTGGAGGAGGTGGGTTTAGCAAAAGATGTAGGATTAGATGACATTGATGAGGCTGAGTCATTTCCATCAGCATCTACTACCAAGATGGAGGTCGACCCACTGCCTTTCATGCCAAGCAAGGAGCCATAGCAGACTCCAAGGACTAGACCCTATAGTTCTACTTCTCCCCTAGTTTTCCCTAGATAAGGAAAAAGGAAGATGTAAAATGTTGTAGAAATATAGTGATTTTATATTGAAATCATGATTTATAATTTAGTTGTAGCAGCTCAATGTGTGTGCAATCAAGGCTTCTTACTTTATTTCCTACAAAGTGTTTGAGGAAATGTCTGCATTTGCAAGGTAAAAATCAGAAAATTAGAAGTTTGGTCAAAATAAGTGTATGCATGAAGGATGAATCATGAAACACATAGGAAGCTATGAGCGGCTGATGTGAGAATTGAATCATTTTTAGCATAATTAATTAATCATGGTATGAACTATGAACTAGAAAAATGACCAGAATTTTAACAAAAATTACACATGGAAATTCAATGAATTTATGGCAAGAGAAGATCAGATAATTACTTGAGCAACTATGTTCAAGAAACTAGAACGTTACCAATGAAAAAGGATCAAAGTATATGTTGCATAGTAAATAACAAAAAATATCATATGATGTGGAATAATCACATTTAATGTCTAGATCATCTGACATAAAGCTTTACTGGTATTAGCACACCAAACTCTAGGATTTACAATGTCAAGTTAAACATCCTCTCAATGTTACATCCCATTTGTGCCCTAGTTGTTAATATGTTGTGATTACGCCATGTTATGTGTGCCCTAGTTGATCTATGCTATACTTACGAGATGTTTAAGCGTGCCCTAGATTTTTCATGTTGTAACTAAATGAACGTGCCCTAGGTGTTCATGTTTTAACTGAGTAATGATGCCCTAGATGGTATTTGTGCTAGTATAGTGAAATGAGGACTTACAATGGTTAGATTGATGTTTTGATATTTATCATGATGATATTTAAGATGTTTTATTTATGTTAATAATATTTTTGAAATGTCAAAGTTATGACAAGATTTCAGACTAATTGTTTGAACTGGGCCAAGTGTATGCAAGAGTTTGTCGCCCTCCGAGAAGGGAAGGGAAGTATCATCAGGTCGGGAGGTAAGGTGAGGAAGACCTTACGCCATCTGAAACCCTAACCCTGAGTCAGGTAGTCTCATGTTGACCTTGGTAATTTTCGTCACCATCACGTCAGGTAACCCTAGCTGGTCCGTTCAGAGATTTTAGGGTTTACAATCCTAAGTCTTTGAGTGGTTTCCAAGTTAATTTGCTATTATTATTATTATTAATTTTTAATTAATTACTTTATTAATATTTAAACTTAAAACTTTAAATGGCTCCTGTTGATTGCATAAATATATTTATAATATTTTTGCAATATTAAGTCTTTTGTGCAACTTTAGCCAATTCAATTATGGCTATTTTTAATCATAATCAAGTATATGAAATAAAGGGGGGAGGCCTTGGTATTTATATAAATTTTGGAAAATTCCTTAAAGTTATTAAATGTATTAATTGACATCAAGCTAAGGGTATCGAATTAAAATATTAAAGAATGCAATTAATTGACATCAAGCCAAGGGTATCGAATTAAAATATTAAAGAATGCAATTAATTGACATCATGCTAAGGGTATCGAATTAAAATATCAAACCCATTCTTTATAACCATGGCTATTAATCTATGTTTAAGCAATGCCTTTAGAATTTTTATCGAGCAAAATGGGCAAATAATTTCCTTGATAAATACCCATGAATCATTTTAAGAAAGAAGGGGAATACAATGTCTTTGAAAGGCATTGTCGGGCATAATAGGGAATAATGCTCAAATAAACATTACGAGCCATGTATTCTCATTTTTTGTTCTCATTAAGCAATTCCTTAAAAAAAAGCTAGAATTAGAGGAGACCATGGGCATGATTTGTTGCTTCTTTGGAAAGACAAAAATTCCAGAGGGTTGGGAAAACATTTTTGGCATGATCTCTACCATTCTCGTGAAGGAATCACGCATGCCTTGGGCGTAATTTTTTGGGCAAAGGAAAGGAAAACCGAATGGGAAGGCATATAGGCGGATTTTTGGAGAGAAACAAGGATTATTACTCTTCTTCTCTTGGACACTAGAGGAAACTTTTTGGTTCTGCAAATTAAGAACGTGGATTCTTTTCAACAGACAGACTAGAGGGAGTTATTTGAGAGAGGCACTCTGTATTAGTTGCTAAGCCCTCATTGTTCAGGTTATGTGATATTTGAAAAACCTAGTAGCATATTTATTCTTGCATTCCTTCCTTTAAGTTGAATTTCTTGGTTGAATTTAATGGGAAAGAAGAAAGTACAAAAATATTTTCTGTTATACACGATTTAACTGTGTTGGGCATTCTTAAGTGGAATAAAGAAAATTCTGGAAATCTTCAGCTATATCTTGATTTTTCTGAAATATACACAATCTGGAGCAAGAATAGAGAAATTACTTTGAATGATGTATAGGGTTAAACCCTTCTGCAGTTTAATAGAGAATATATGTACTGTTTTCTGCTAAACTTTCTATTATCAACCAGCATAATGTTATTTCTCATGAATGCTGAATAGGGTTTGAATATTCTGCAATTTTAGAAGGAAATTGTAAGCCGGTTACTTAGTAAATAAGGCTTTTTGTAATGCTTTAAAAGAAGACAATAGTATTAAGTTATATCCGCGGGGTAATTAGTTGCCAGACGGTTGATGGCCTAACCAACCGCAAACTCTTTATATTGTAAACTTGTAGCACATTTGGAACACATTGGATTGGGAAAGGAATATAATATAGAAATCTGTGTTACATGAATATACCGTGGTATACTGTATTGTGTGTTCTTGATTCCGTGCTAATGTGTTACTATGCTCTGGTGTTATAATTTGGATATTGATGTTCTGTATACTACAACCTAATTCACTTAGGCTACAAAACATTTTGGCGCCGCTGCCTAAGTCGAATTTGAAGGTCTCAGGAGGGAAAGCTGGCAGGATGGAAGTATAATGGGTCGTCCATTCAACCAAAGCATCCTGGTGACAGACAGTGACGTAGAGGATAATACGGAAGTAACTAGGGAGGATCAGTTGACACAAGACTTGATTCACGCATGGAACGTTTCCGTGGACCGGTACGTACAGCGAAAAGCGGAATTGAGCGCTGTCTCGGCTGGTACGGTACGGGCAGAACTCAACGTGAACTAGGCTGTGCACGATCTCCTGGGTAGCCTTCCACGGTTGTTGGCATGTGTACTCGTGGAACGTGAAGAGGAACGAGAGAACACACGGAGGGAGCAACAGAGGCAGCAAGTGCTTCAACAGTATAGAGAAAGGAACCGAAGGGAAGAAGAACAGAGGGACTTCACTTAGCGACGAAATCACCGTAGTTCCAACAATTAATGCCAAATACACTCAATAAAGATCGAAGCCGACAACCCCCAGAGGAAGAAGAGGGAGCCACAAAGACATAGTGAGAAGGTCCCTGCACATCCAAGAGCAACTGGAGAGGCGCCTGAAACTCTACCGAGACAAGAGCCACGACAGCCCACAGGGAATAGAAAGTGATGAGAATTGGGAGCATACAACCACGCCGACCGAGTCAATCAACAATTCCCAAAGTAAAGCGGGGAGTACGAGAAAAATGGCACATAACCCCGAAAAACAGAAACTTCCCAGATTCAATGGACTAGGATCAGAGGATCCCGCGCGCCACTGTAAAACTTGTGTCACCATATGGCAGGCCAATGGCAAGGATGATGAGGATAACTGGTTGAAAGCATTTCCGGCCACCCTCCGTGGGATTGCCCTTGACTGGTACACGGACCTACCCACCACTTCAAAGGATACCTGGAAGAACCTAGCTAAAGCATTCGAGGAGGAGTTTTGGCTACTCCGGGACGATGACGAGATCATTGCAAAAATATACATCAAACAGGGTAAGACGGAGATGGTAAGGTCCTACTACCACAGACTAAAAGAGTTGATTGGAAAAATGGACAATAAGCCAGCCAATGGGTTGAAGAAGCGATGGTTCATTGAGGGATTGCAACCATCCCTGTGGAAGAAGATGAAGGTAGTACCTCCATCTACGGTCACGGACGCATACAATAGAGCCATGGACATTGAAAACGAGAGCAAGACATCAAAGGGCAAGAGGCGTACAAGTGATGAAGATAGTAGTGATCAGGAAAGTGAGGAGGAGTCACGCACGATACAAGCGCTCCAGAAGGATATGAGACGGATGATGCGGGAAATGCAGACGCACAAGGAAGAAAGTAGGGAGGGTAGGGACCTCTGGTGCACAGAGTGCAAACTAGAGGGTCACACAAAAACCAATTGTCCAAAGAAAACTTTATGTGACATCTGCCAAGTGTTGGGGCATTCCATTAAGGAATGCCCCTACAACTTGAAGGCAAGGAGTGCCCAGGTACTATATACTCAAGAACAACCAACACCACCAACTACACCCTCCAAGAACACAAACTCAGACGCATCACCAGGTGGCTATAGGAACAGCCGGAGGGGGAGTAACAACAACAGCAATAATAATACCCCACGAGGACGCATCCAATATGATGCAAAAGGCAGACCGATGATACAATGTTGACGATGTAACGAATGGGGCCATTTTGCACGTGACTGCTAGAGTGGTGTTGGACAAGGAGGAGGGCTCCTCTACAAATGGTGTGGGCCGAGCAACCACGAAGATATGGAATGTCCAAGACAAAAAGGCATGAACATGCTGGAGGTAGTACGGTCGGAACCAGAAGTATTGGCCAGTACCCGATCTCATACAAGGAAACTAACTTACCCTGAACCAGGTATAGAAAAGGAGAGACTAAAGGAGGCACAAAAGGAAGTAGAAAGGGAAATGAGTGAGGGACGGCAGAAGACAGTACCCCACAAAACCACCAGCACCATACGAGCCAACTCCGAAGCTACCATAATGAACCAGCTGCTACAAACCACCGTGCCAGTCCGTGTAGCGGATCTGTTGCAGACACTACCACAACTACGGATAGCTATAAACCAAGTGGAGGAGACCACAAAGGAGGAAAAGACACCGGGACACAGAGAGGAAATGGAAGGAAGGAACCACTCAAAGGAGACTGCTGACCCTATGCTGATGGCAGTAGGGGTAGGCAGGACACCAGCCGTAGTAGAAATGGAGATTCTTGGTTACAGACTTACTAACACGATTGTAGATGGCGGGTCTGCGGTAAATGTGCTACCCGAGGAGACATGGAAAACCTTGGGGAAGCCGACACTGTGGCCACCTGCCTTCCACCTCGTAGGAGCAGATCAACATGGCATAAAACCACTGGGCACACTTATGGGCCAAAAGGTAACCATTGGAACCCAACAATTCTTTCTGGATTTTATGGTTATATCCTTAGCAAGGAAAGGATACGACGCACTCTTGGGAAGAGGATGGCTCATCACGGCCAAAGCAGATCACAATTGGAAGAAAAACACCCTCTCAATCGAAAGTGAACGGAAGAAATATATCATTGATCTAGGAAACCAAGTAGTGAGTCAAGAAGTGGCTTCAAATTCCAGGTCCGAGAAAGGCGCACCAGGGGAGGATGCTGAGATGGAACCTGATGAAGAAGGAGTCCTTCGCCTGGGGAATTGCTCAGAGGACAAAACAAGTTCTATCAATGGGTTATCCCACTGGCAGATGGAAGATTATGAAATCTTCCACCCGTGCAACGTGTTGGAGATCCTGGAGATCGCGGAAGGCAATACTTACCCACCACAATTTGCTGAATACCAGGAAGGGGAGGCCTGGGTCGATGGGACCCCGGCCCACCAATTCGGAGAAAATGAGATCGTACAATATGTGGAACCCAAGGTACAACAAACCAACCTCGGCGAAGAAAAGGATCCAAAAGTAATACTAGTAGGGGACAATTGGGACCCCGTACTAAAAGCAGCAGCATTTAAAATATTTCTCGAGAACAAAGATGTGTTCGCATGGACATATAAGGATTTGAAAGGAGTGCCTCCAGAATTATGCGTACATCGCATACCATTAATACCAGGGGCTAGGCCAGTAAGGAAACGCCCTTACCGCATGAACAAAAATTACGTGGCAAAGGTACAAGAGGAAATAGAAAAAATGTTAGAAGCCCGAATCATATTCCGGGTGCAAACCAGTGAATGGGTCTCGCCTATTGTCATTTTGCTCAAAAAAGAGGGAAATCAGATCCGCATCTGCGTAGACTTCAGATGCTTAAATGCTGTGATAGTGAAAGATCCCTTTCCCATACCATTTACTGATAGTATACTGGAAGAAGTGGCGGGGCACGAAATCTATTCCTTCATGGATGGCTTTTCGGGCTACAACCAGATCAGCATAGCCGAAGAGGATAGGCTGAAAACCACCTTTATTGTGGAAGATGGAGTCTACGCATATAATCAGATGCCATTCGGATTATGCAACGCCCCAGCCACATTCCAAAGGATCATACTGCATATCTTCGACAAAATGGCAACTGGAAATTTTAAAGCATTTCTGGACGATTGGTCAGTGTACAGCGAGAAGAAAAATCACTTGCAAATACTAGGGGAGTGCATGGAAAGGTGCCGTCGAGCATGACTTGCCCTCAATCCAAAGAAACGTCGGTTCCTCATTCCCCAAGGAAGGTTACTTGGCCACATAGTCTGCAAAGCAGGGTTGAAGACTGACCCTAATAAGATAAGAGTCATCATGGAAATGGAAGACCCAACGGATGTTACAGGAGTGAAATCCTTCCTGGGCCACGTAGGATACTATCGACGGTTTATCAAAGGATTTGCTGAGGTGTCCCTCCCACTGGAAAAACTCACAAGGGGGAGCCATTCGTATGGCACCAAGAGCAAGAAGAGGCCTTTAGGGAACTCAAATCCAGACTTGTAAGTGCACCTATCCTGATATACCCAAATTGGGATAATAAATTTCATGTGCATGTGGACGCCTCCAACTTTGCCATTGGCGCCACCCTAGCACAGGCAGGAGCCACAGGCTTGGACCACCCTATATACTTTGCCAGCCACCTACTGTCGAGAGCAGAAAGAAACTATAGTACCACAGAACGAGAAGCCTTGGGGATGGTGTACGCAATGCAAAAATTCCGGCATTACCTCCTGGCCACGCCCTTTACCTTCTTCGTAGATCACCAGGCACTCTTGTATCTAGTAAACAAACCGGCCATCCAAGGCAGAGTAAGTCGATGGCTGATCTTACTCCAGGAATTTACCTTCAACATTGTGGTGTGACCAGGAAAGAGCCATGTAATGGCTGATCATCTGTCAAGGATAAAATCAGGGGAACGCGTAGAGGGGGGAATAAATGAGGATTTTCCGGATGGCCACTTGTTTCAAATAGCAGTCTTACCATCTTGGTATGAGAAGCTCAGACAATACCTCGCCAGCGCAACGTTTCCAAAGGAGATGCCCCCAAGTGAAAGAAGGAAGCTGGCACTGAAAAGCACAACGTTCCAATTGATCCACGACCTTTTGTATAAAATGGGCCCTGATGGGGTACTACGAAGGTCTGTCTTAGAAGAAGAAATTTCGGGGGTTCTGAGGGAATCACATGAAGGGCTAGCCGGAGGGCATATGGGCCCAGATGCTACCGCAAGAAAAATATTACTAGCAGGGTTGTGGTGGCCTACACTTTATGCAAATGCGCGGGAATGGGTGTCAAGTTGTGATACTTGCCAAAGGGCGGGTAAGCCACTCAAACGAGACTTTATGCCTCTTTTTCCATCCCAACCACAGGAGTTGTTTGAGAGATGGGGGCTAGATTTTGTAGGGCCACTCAGGGTAAGCAAAGCACATAGATGCCGGTATATAGTCTTGGCCACAGAATACCTTACAAAATGGGCCGAGGCTAGAGCTCTTCCATGCAATACGGTACTCAGTACCGCCAAGTTCCTATATGAACAGATCGTAACTCGATTTGGCATACCGATACAGGTCACCAGTGATAGAGGCATACATTTTTGTGAATCAAGTGATACGCACTATGACAATAGAATTCAGAATTTTTCACACACTGTCGAGTCCATACTACCCAAGGGCGAATGAACAAGCAGAATCAACAAACAAAGTATTGGTGTCCATTCTATACAAGACTTGTGGAGTAGAACAAGAGGATTGGGAGGAAAGGTTGAGCACGGTGTTGTGGGCCTATCGTACTTCTTACAAAGCCACTACTGGGCACACCCCATTCCAGCTCATGTATGGACAAGAAGCTGTGATGCCAGCAGAGTACACTATACCAAGTTTGAGAATAGCAGTCCAAAACCGGTTGGGGGACGAGGACAGCCTAAGGGAGCGATTGACTACATTAATTCAGATGGAGGAACGTAGGACAGTAGCACAATGGGCCACAGAAGTAGCCCAGAGAAGAAGGAAATTTTGGCACGACAAACACCTGAGACAGATGAAATTCTCACCGGGACAGTTGGTGCTTAAATACAACGGCCGAAATGAACTCCGACCTGGGAAGTTTAAGGTACGATGGTTAGGACCCTATAAAATAGAGGGAGTAGGGGCAAACGGAGCTATAAAACTATCTACCATAGTTGGCAATCCGATCAAAGACCCAATAAATGGCTCAAAACTCAAAATCTACAAGGAGAGAGAAACTATCCAGGGGAGAGGAACTGTCCAGGAGAGAGAGGAGAGAGAAACTGTTGGGGTAAATATGTTGGGGTATGCCTGGAGAGAAAGTGGGACCAAGGAGAATGGTTCTAAGTCATGAAAATTAGAAACATGGGCTGAGAACAAGGAAAAATTAAATGCAAAGAGAACCCGAATAAAAATATTTCGCATGAAAAGAAAAGGCCATAGAAAGATAAAAACCAGAGGAAATATAAAGCGCTTAATATGGGGCCAGCAAAACAAAGGAGGGAGTGGATCACAAAATACTAAACGGAGAATAAAAAGCACCCGGCATAAAAGGAGCCAAGTGGCACAAAGGCACATAAACCTTGGCAAAGGCAACAAAGAAGCGTGGAGGAGTATACAAGGCGTATGCATTGAGCAATTGGCACGACGGCATAGCAACCCTTGCTAAGGCACTACGCGGCACGTACGCACGACCAAGAAAGGGCATGCCACGCGTTGGAAAGGTTGGAGCGTACGCGGAGCCGCGAAGGGGAGACGCGGCGTACGCGGAAAGACAAAGGGGAGAGGTGGCACGAAGGGAACACGGGGAGGCGGAGGCGACGGCTACGAAGGGAGCGCCCCAAGCATACGCAGGCTAAGGCGTACGCGGGTCAACGGCACATGCAACACCAGTGGCGTACACAGCACCACCGTTGGCGTACGCATAAGCAGACCAAGGCGTATGCAGCAACCAGTGTACGCAGCGCCCAACTGTGATGTACGCCTTAGCCATAGCAGGCGCAGGGACCACAACACACGCAGCCGCAGCGCACACAGCGACGGGGTAAAATGGCCACATCAGCTCCGCAGTATAGATATCCTTGAAAAAGATCAAGGCCACCAAAAGGGCCATCACTACGGTTGCACAGTAAGGCGAAAGCATACACCAGCAAGGCACAAGATGGTGAAAGGAAGTCACGGCAACCCTAGAACGGGAAGTTATGACATAAACTACAAGGCCAGTACCTCTAATAAGCAACCAATGGCCATGCCAGGAACCAACAAGAAAAGCCAGGAGAGGGCAGAACAGGTAAACGTGGAGAATATCATGTTTGAAGGAGTTCTTGGAAGTGAGTGCAGGAGGTGGTGGGAAAACAATGAGGAGGACCACCCTCTGAAGAATTCATTGAAGAAAGCAGAGGTGGATAAGATCATTCTTATGCCCATCTTCAATCTGAAAGAATTTGAGCCTGTATTGCGCGCCATGGTCCATGGATATGAGCAGGACAAACATAGATCAGTAATTGACTATTTGGGTCAGACGGTGGTCATTTCTTATGCACCCAAGGAATTCAGGAAGGTTTTTGGAATTCCAAGTAGCGGCGATTCAGCTATGAAACCATCAACAAGGATGTCTACAGAAGAAAAAAAGCGGCTGCTGGAACACATTTGCGGTAATACACTCACAGAAGAGCAATGGGACAATTTATGGCAGAATAGCAATAGAAGGGGTTGAAAAAATCTTATCTCACCTCACCAAAATGGAGATGCGTTATGGACATCCTGAAGAGTAAGCTAACAGCAGCAAGCCGAGCATCCAATGTTGCAATATGGATGCTACGCCTCATGTATGGACTGAGCAATGGCAAAATATACAACTGGGGCCAAGTCCTTTCGAGCCGGGTAAAGGAAGCCATGCTCCTCAAACACAAAACCCTATACGTACCTCATCACCTCATTGCTCTCTTCTTGGAAGCACTGAGAACACAGGTAGCATTAGAAAATAGAGGAGGGTTTGTGGCCTCAAGTTGGGTGGAGCCCTACAAGCCAGCCATGTACTATTGGCTACACCTGGACACCTTTTCAGTAGTAGCCACCGAGGCACCAAGAAAGAAAGCAAGGCAAGAACTAGCAGGAGGCATGGAAGATGGAGAAGAGGAAGACGACAACTCTGACGAAGAGGTAGAGACGGGGGAAGAGGAAACATATACATCATCTTCATTGGAGGAAGACGAAGGGGAATTCCGTATGGAGCAGAACCACACTATGCATGGACCAGAAGGTGATAAGGAGGATAGGACAAGGTCAGAATTCTCAACATTGGAACCAATGGGCATGGAACAGGAAGGAGGACACGTAGGAGGTCTGCTGCCACAAGGTCGTATGGGGGGCATACCAGCCGTACCAGGATGGGGAGTAAGGAAAAAGGTACTTTTCAAACCAACACAGATTCCCACCATGGCACAATTGGTACCTGGGGTCACAGGGACCCCATCTCAGTTAATAGACTTGAGGAGACATAGTGCGGGGGCCCACACTCTCCATATAAACACACCCAGGGGCGTGGAAGCGGCTAGAGCTGTGGCATTGGTAGTGGCACCAATAACCGATCCGCTCGCAACCGTGGCGGAAGGAAATACAGAAGAGGAAATACACCTGGAAGAGCCAGAAGGAGACAAAGGAAAGGGAACCAAGGAAACAGACATGGAGACAGAAACAGACAGCCTACTGGCCAGATTCCAGATGGACATAGAGGTTCCACCTCCTTCACCATGGCTGGGGCCTGACCAGCAAGAGGAGAGCCTGAGGATTGAAGAGATTGGGAAAGGGCACAATACGTCCTCACCAGCGGAGGGGATCCGAGAGTGGGAACCAGTTGCGCAGCATTTTCTTTCCGAGTTGGAAGTAATGAGGACAGCCACGGAGAGGATGATAGATCATTCTCGAGGATCTGATATGCCTGCTATAGTAAGAGCAACGGAAGCACTACTGGCGTTTATGACAGAAGGCTGCGAGAGGGAGTTCTCAGAGAAAATTAGGAACCAAGGTTGGCCCGACACGGGAACTCCAGAGATAGTAGCAGAATGGGGAGTACCACAGATCCTTAGTGGGCATACAGGAGGTAATCAGGAAGTAATAAGAACCCTCACTTCCATGGAACGGAACTTCCGTACTACATTCTTACAGCTCCAAGGGATGACTTGGAAAGCGAGCAAAATGGAAGGAGACCACACCTTGGCCCTACAGCGAGAGAGTGAGTTGAAAGAAAGGATCAATGCTCTAGAGCAAGAAAGGGTTCAAGAGAGAACCACGCGGCTGGAAAAAGAACGGGAGTTGGCTGCCTCTGAGAAAGATCGAATGGATGCACTCAGGCTTCTGAAAGCAACTCGGGAGAAACAACTCATTGCCAAAAGAGATCTAAAGATCCTCCGAGAACGGACCCCTACGGGAACAGGGACGTCCTCTTGTCCCTCTAAGTAGATAGTTTTTGTTATTTTGCTGTTTGTGTTCGTCTAGAAGACGAACAAGTTTTGGGGAGGGATGATGTAAGCCGGTTACTTAGTAAATAAGGCTTTTTGTCATGCTTTAAAAGAAGACAATAGTATTAAGTTATATCCACAGGGTAATTAGTTGCCGGACGGTTGATGGCCTAACCAACCGCAAACTCTTTATATTGTAAACTTGTAGCACATTTGGAACACATTGGATTGGGAAAGGAATATAATATAGAAATCTGTGTTACATGAATATATCGTGGTATACTGTATTGTGTGTTCTTGATTCCGTGCTAATGTGTTACTATGCTCTGGTGTTATAATTTGGATATTGATGTTCTGTATACTACAACCTAACTCACTTAGGCTACCAACAGAAATATACTTTTGTTCTACTAAATTTCTGCTATTGGAAAGATGTATGTTAGCTGTAGCAACTTAAAAAAAATATAACCAGTAATGAGATGCAGAAATATACTATTATGTTGGAAGGTTTGCATACCCTAGATTTGTAGTATGAATAATTTACCTTCTCAACTTGGGCTGACTCAGAATTAACCAAGTCTGGAGATATAACAACAGAGGTAAAACTTTTGTATCTTCCGTAAAACATCATCACATGTATTTATATATATGTATGTATGGATGGATGTATGCATGTATGTATGTAAAGGTATGATATAAAGCTTGGAAGAAAGTTGAGTGCAATTGTTAAATTATGCAGAAAGATAACCATTAGATTAGAGAGGGTGCATATCCTTTAGACTTGTAATAAGAAGATTTTACCTCTTAAATGAGCTATCTCAGATTTGTCTAAGTCTGAAAAATATCATAACGACGGTAAAGACGACCTATCTAAGATTTACCATCTCTAGAGTATGTTAAAACTAAGACCCTAGCCTAGGAAGGTAATGGGTATAGGAGCACAGCTGTACAATGATGCAGATAGCATCTCCATGAGAGAGAATACCTCAAAATTGCCTTGACAGCAGAGTCATGTCAGGCGTGGTGAGCATTCCAAACCTAAGGGTTGAATGAACAGCTGGCGGCTCTTATACCTCTTACTTTCCCATTCCAGGGAATTAGTTGTATTATTCCTACCTTTTGAAATCTTGAATGAGAAAATTAAAACAAAAACAATTAAGTGTGATCGCAGCTATATAAAAACCTTTGGGCCAAGGAGGTCCTCATACCAAAGCGTCAATCAAGATGGATAAGTTAACTTCAACTTGGAAGAAACGTCCGACTAGAGTAGTATTTATATGACTCTTAATGCTAATAGTCCTATGTATAGAAATACATAGCTTCATAGCTTCCTAATGCAGTTGGCATTCAAACAAATAAATAGTTTCATTGAACAATTTAGTAGCAGCAAAAAAGCTCATAATACGCACAGAACATAGAAGCTTATGTTGATGACGGTGATAGCAGTCTGTTGTCTATCTCATCTTTTCCTCACTAAGGTAAGTTTACCGGTTAAAACCATGCTACAATAAAACTAAAAAGGAACAATTTACAACTTATATAAAGTAAGGCCTTGAACCTCAAGATGAGGTAGAGTACCAGCCGATACAATCAAACATGCCAAACTAGGAAGAAATATTTACTGTTGATATTGTATGTTTATCATTTGCAACTTAATGACGGATGCAATTTAATAAAGGCCAATATGGGTTACTTCTCTTGTGTAAACAGCATTGAGACTGTGGGAAATACGAACTAATCAACTATTGTACTTAAGACTGGTAAATTTGTACAGAACATTGGTTCATAAAAAGGACGGTGAATTCTACATATTCATTAAGCTTGCATTCATCCTTGTTCACATGAGAGAGCAGGCTGCTAGCTCAAGGGCACAAGTATGAACTCTATATTATATTAACCTAGGGTTTGTCAAAGAAAGGTTACATTCTAAGAGTATAAGTCATCTCGAGTTTGTTAACCAGCATGGGAAACTTGAGTCCAAACATTTATGACAGCCAATGAGTCTCATAGAGTCAGAATGCAGTAGCATAGAGACAAACATGAGGACTCGGATACCTTCAGGAATTTAATCCAACCAAGCAGGACGATGAACAATTAACTTCAAGATCTAGAGTGAATACATTAACATAGAAACCCTCAGCTAAGGTGATGTTATTTTTGTAAGCGTCAACCAGTTTGTTAATCCAAATACACAATCCAATCAGAGGTCATACTAGTTAGGGGTAGCCTATAGCGTATGACCGATTAGGGATATGTGTAGGATTATCCACCAGTTCAAATGGCATGAGTTAGACTCCTGTTACCTCCCTGCGAAGGGTCGGGCCAATCCAGTCGGATATGGCACAGGGGACTAGTTAGTCTGTGGTTGGGCGGAAAAGCGCCCTGATGATACTTTCCCTCCTCATTGGTCAGTTGATAAAGTTATGAGAGTTTCAGAATTTTGGCATCTGGAGAAAAGTATTTTCTAAACCCTTCCTTTCATTTGAATTGAAATGTTTAAAGTTACTTGGGTATCTTATATTTATACTTCAATATAGATCTTGTTTATTTCATATATTTTCTTTTCAGTTATTTAATGGTCAAAAAAAAAACTGTGGTTTTTCCCTTTCTTTCTGCTGAAAATATTTAAAAGTTGTTATTTCAAATTTGCATAGGTTGTTGCATGTTACACTCAATCAAAACAAAAGATTTGATCTATTTCAGCATTGCTGCTACTGCCAGTACCAAACACAAAACATCATGAACATCAAAGTGATCTAGTACTGTATTCTTCTGCAATTATGAAATCACTATCATTATTGTTGATTCATACATATTTATGAGGACACAAAATATATGTTATATATTGAACACTTCACTTTTATAATGAGAAACCAAAGGCTCTACAGTTGATGATGAAAATAGTTGAATGTCAGTATATACAATAGAAATCCAAATGTAGACCTTCTTGAAAAGTGACTTACATCTCAGGGACTGGTAAACATTGGCCAAAAAAATATGGAACTATAAAAATTACAGCTGCAGATATTAGAGTAACACTGCAGGCCTCAACAATCCTGCAAAATATCACGGCACATTTTAGGAATGAGGCATTGCAAGTAAAGACAAGCAATTCTTCTAACAACAGAATAAACACACGTGACACATCAGATTAAAATTGGTGTTTAAAAAATCTACCTTGAGATTGCATGAGCCGAAGGTGGTCTGACTCTAGCCAACCATCCATGAGATGTATTTATGAAAGCTCCCAGGATACCAGCTGCTACACTAGTAATTAAAAAGAGAGGTAGATCCTGGAGATGAAATACAGGCTGAAAGAAGGGAAATTTATAAGGAAAAAAAAAACCTTTCCATTCCACTGGAAGATTTTGGAGAAAAACTGTAGTACAATGTAAACCAAAGGATAGCAAGATAGATATATTTAATACCACCTGAAGCCCATGGAAAGACAAGCTCCCTGGAAGGACAAAAGAGAACTCCCTGCACTTTGAAGAGTGTGTATCTGAGATAAGTCCTCATTAAACTAACAAACATAATTATACCATTTTACAAAAATAATGTCATCTGAGAAAAATCACCCTTCATGAAGCCATGATAGCAACATTGTAGCTACTGCTGTGCAGACTAGTGATCTCCACATAACCTAAAGATGTAAATAATAAATATCAAGCACTTCATCACACCCATACATGTTGGTCTCTTTGCAGGCTTTAAGATAATATATTTTAGTACAGATTGAACACACCTTTCTTGACCAAAAGCTAGAGGCTTCTTCTAATGAATAAAGAACCCCCCCTACAGGAGAACCAAATGCAGCTGCCAGTCTGAAAAGACAGCCAAAGGAGCAACCAAACAGAAAAAACATTCAGAGCCTACTTATTTCGTTATGAAACTCAAAGCAGCACTTATACAACCATGAAATCCACCTTGAGTTTTCAGAGACCATTCAATGTTAGTTTGAAATCACAGACAAATTTAAGGGTTTTGCTTCAAAATACCCAGCAGCAGTGCCAGCAGATATAAACTCCCGACGGTCTTTGTCATTGTGGAAATCCTGCATACAATTTCAAGTTCAAACAATGATGTAAGAAGGAACAAACAAACTAAATTACTAGGATAAATATATACAAGAATAACATGCTTACAAAGGGCCATGCTTGTGGATGAAGTTTATGACAGCATGATCTTTTATCTTTGTACTTTTTCTGGTTAGGAAATTCACCATGCATCCATGTCAAGGTAGAAGCAATTGCTGCACCAATGTGCACCATGGGCCCTTCTTGACCTAACTGTCACAAGTAACCTGTTAGAATATTTGAAAACATTATTATAGTGGCAAAGATATCAACAAGATTAGGCATAACAAAATCCAGAAAGTTTATGTTAAAATATTAATACATGGCTCCAAAACTTGTTAAATAGACATCCTTTTTGCAGAAAAATATCTGATCTGCACATAAGGACTGGGGCTTACTTGCCGACATGACAAATTTACAAGTAAAACTAAAATGCAAATCGAAAAGGTCCTTCAAAATATCAAAAAAAATGGTCACTTACACTTAACAAAGGTTTATTACTTATTAAAGGAAAACAATTGTTAGCTCCAAGAAAACTAAAATAATCAAAACAGTACTAGACCCTAATATCTTGTTTGAGAAAAGGAATAAAAAGCATTGTAGATATCAAATAAACCCAATCCCAACTTTTGTTAAAGGCAAATGGTATGACTTCACTCCATAAATAAGTAGCCAATTGCATATCCCAACTTCTAGAGAATAAGATGAAACTAGAAAGATGCCATTCAGTTTGCTCCAAGAAAGGAAGATGTCACAATAAAATACCATTCAAACCATCGCACCTACATTTTTTTCCATGAAAATCCAAAAAAATAACAATAAATTTATTTGGGTGCAAATGAGGTAGTTTGGGCACATGTAACATTAGCATTCTAAGTCCAGTCATGCACATCATTGTGTAATGTCCCCTCTTTCCTAGACAATCACTCAGATGACCAGATTTGCCTATTATCCATCTCCGTAGGCAAATCCAGTGGTTAGGGGATGATATTCCTGGCATAAGAGGTCTTTCTAAACTTGAGATTGGCAGTTGACAGGCTTCACTTATGAGCAAATAATATTAATTTATTGCAAAGTCACTTTTTGCTAAAAATAAAAAATCTCATTTATTAAAAAGAGTAAAATCTTATTAAAGTGACTACTTATAGCAAATTATGAAAATCATAAAGTAACTTTATAAATTTAAATTATAAAGTAGGTGCAAATTATAAAGTAAGTGGGGAATAATAAAAAATAAAGTGTGATTATAATATTAACCCCAACTTGGGCACACCCTAGCCTTGGACGCATTAATGGACTTGAAAAGCAAAATTAAAAGTTGCAAAGGGAGGAGTTGGAGTCCAAAGGTGAAGAGAGTTTAATAAAGAGACTTCATTTCTCTATTTGCTAATTTATAAATGATTATTTTCAGAAATCTTTCTCAGAGCAGCTTATACCAGGTAATTTCTAGGGGACGAAAACCCATGGAGAATTGTGAATTGGACAAAAACCCAGTTCATCATTGAGGGGAACCTACACAAGGTTTCCATTCATGCTTCATCGGACGAATTTTCAGGCAGATTTTACAGGTTTTTTACAGTAATAAAGCATCAAGAGTTTGGTGCATTCAGATCAGTCAAATTCAATAATAATAAATGCTTCCAAGAGGTTGATTTGGTCAATGATTAGTGAAATTCTCTGCAAGGGCTTCAATTAAAATTTGGTTGCAGCAGATATAAGGTGATTTGTGACAGATCAGGAAGGATTGAAGCCTCCTTAACTCAGCCATACCATTTCCCAGGATAGCCCTACCAATTCCTCAGACGTACAATTCCTCCTATAGGCCGTAACATTCAGAAATGGCTTTGGGGTCTGTACAGATTTCTTGATCAGTAATTGTCAGCAGCAAATTTGAGATTCATTCAGGCATCGGGAATACTTTATGGATTAGTTTGTTTTGCACATTGAGGAATTAGAGTTTGATTCAATAATTTTGCCTGCAGGCCAGGCGTAGGGTTTAGTAATTCCATTGTTTCTTTCAATATTTGTTTTCAGTAATTATCGTTGTCGCAAATAAAACCAGTTGGTGCCACTGTAGCAAGTTGAAAGCACTTATACTAAGATCTCCTTTGGATTCATCAATAAAATTCCTCATCTGATTGAGCGCTGGTTTCCGGGTATGCAAATTCTTGTTCTTGGTGATTCAATTCTCTAATTTTGAATAAGCATTGCTGTTCTAAACAAATCAGAACTCAGAATTTATCAGTCCTTTATACATTTGTACTTTGGTTCAAAAAGCATCGTTTCTGTTCAATTTTATCAATTTCTTGGCCAAACGCTTCACTTTCAATCTGCTTTTTCACAAAAACTTAACCATTTATCAACGCTGAAAGTGAAATTTTAGTAAAAAGGATTAGAAATCAGAATTAAAATCTGAAAATAAGTTTTCATGTGTTTTGCAGGGAACACCATTCAGGAAGCATCAGTGAAGTTTGCCAGCAAAGGGAAACAGATGGAATCCAAGATCACGTCTAAATGGAAGAATGTCACAGAAACTGACTCTTGGACATTGACTTGGAAGAGTTCAAAAAATGAATGTATGGTCTTGATGGACACCTGCCAACACCCATAGCCTGCCAGATGATGAGGAATGGTATCGTCCAAGCAGCCGGATTTCCTCTCGCCAAGCAATGTGCTGAGCTAATGGTTGAATGTGTTAGATACTACAATGCACAATCAAGAGAGATAATTGCACCTGATGGAAGGGTTTTAGCCAACCTTTCAGAGTTGTCCATCCAAGAAACATTCGGAATTCCAAAATACAATAAAACCACCTACAAGACAAAAGAGGATACTAGAAGGATTTATGATGCTCAGTATAAGCTTTGTGCAGCCAATGTTAATAAATCCTGGTTGGAGAAGAAGAGACCCCAAGGGAAAGTGCCTAAGGTCTTGTTGCGCCCATACTTCAAGGAAGAATATGGAGACGTTATTCTGCTACTGAATAGGCTAATGGGCAGCCCTAAGCCTACACCATTAGTAACATAGATGTATTACTTCATGGATGAAATCACCTCAGGAGTCTGGATGTTTAATTGGTCTCGCATAATCAGCAATAACCTTCATGAGTAGCTAATAAATTTAGAGAAGACAAAATCATTCTACATGAGTTCTTACATAGTCTATCTACTAGCTGCAACCTATAGATATTCTGGATTAATTTGTAGAGGCATAGTTGGCAATGGGGAGAATGAATTCCAGTCCTATGATTGTTACCCGCAACTGCAGCTTAAGGAGAAAAGCTATCAAGCACATGATGCATTCTTGGTGTACATTACCAGGACGTTGCAAGGAGGAACTCACCAGAGATTGTCTCCTGAAGCTAAAAGGTTGATCAGCAGTGCCACAAGCTGAAGAGGAAAAATATAACTTTGACATATACTCTGATGGGAGCAGCAGAAGGATATTCCTCAAAGGAAGAAGCAACTCAAAGTGTTAGTACTAAGAGAAAGGGGAAAGCAGTTGTAAATGAAGAGCCTGCTCAGAAGAAGCAAAGGATAGAACCCTCTCGATCCGCCACATCTAAGAATGAAAAATATATATTAACTATTGATGAGTCATTGGCAAAGATAGACATTCCTTCTTCAATTCATGAAGAAAATGCAGAGTCAGTCCACCAAGAAGATGAACAGCCACCATCTCCCACTGGCACAAAGATTATAGAATCAGAAAATGAAATGGATGTTGAAGAAGGAGAGTTTCAGGAAGGAATGATTTCCGCCCTTTGAGGTATTGGATTTGAAGAAGGCAATCAGGAGATGGAAGGCATTGAGCAGCCCACTGTTCCTGATTGGCTGAAGGAGAGGTTGAAAATAAACGCACCAGTAATAGAGGATTCAGAGGAGGATGATATGGCAGATTTCTTGGCCAGACTAGAAAAGGTTGTAGTGAAAAAACCAGCCAAGAGATTTTCCACCATCCAGAGAGATGAGGCAGGCAACCGTACAGTGCAGATAGCCGTGCCAAAGGTAAACAAGGCAAAGGGAGACATTGCTCCTCATGAGTATGAGATCGCCACTTTTGACTTAGGTCCAAGCACAGAGGCCCAAGTAAAAGAGGACTTGGACAATTCAGTTGCTCCCATTAAGGCAAAGCTGGATGAAGAGACACAAAAGAAGAATGAGCATAAGAGAGATATAGAGCGCTTAAAAGAATATATTCGGCATTTGACTACTAAGCCACTTGATCAAGAAAATCCAGAGGTTCTCCCACTTTTGAATTCACAGCAGTAGTCAAAGGTTCTGAGGAAGATGCAGTAACAGCCAGTGAAACTAGAGATTGGATGGAAAGTATAAGAGAAGAAGCAGCCAAGTTTATGGAAGGAATATCATCAGCGTATGAACAAACTTCTTCTTTACTTTCTAGGATCGTGAACATGGCAGAAGTATGGACTGACTTCCAGGATATCCAAGATAGAATTATCCCATGCCTTGGAGAGCTGAAAGGAGTCTCGCCTCAAGAGTTGGTTGATCAAAATGTAATTGAAGCAAGGGTTGACTATGACTTCAATAGTTGGCATTGGACGTTGATTCCATAAAATGAAGTCTTGGAAAAGGTGAAAGTTGGTGCCGATAGAATAGAAGGACAGAAAAGATGAAGTCTTGGAAAAGGTGAAAGTTGATGCCGATAGAATAGAAGGGCAATTCAAGACAAGAACTTCCTTGTAGTTACAGAGATGCTTGGGAAGGAGACTATCCGGGAAAGTGATATGCAGTTGGAGAATTTGAAGGTCAAAGTTCAAGACATCTTCTTTGCCATCATAGGACCAGTCTTGAAAAGTAATTTGGCTTAAGCGTCAAACCTCCTATTCATTAGAGATGTCGTTCAGAAGCAAGAATTAGACTGAGAGATCACTTTTGCTCTAAGTGCAGATGACCTAGAAGGATTAGAATTCAGGATCAACATGTTGCCACATGTCACAATGGAGGAGGTTGACCAGATTGTGTCCAAATTCATTGAATATTAGAAGAAAGGGATGCAATCCTAAAAAATAGCATATTGTGCCACTTGTTTCATTTGAAATTGATCTTTGATATTGTTTTGGGAAACTCTATCTAGGGTTAGGTTGTCTAGATCTCAGCCGTTGATCTTAGATTGATCTTGGCCATTTATTTTGCTTTCAAAAACTCTATATAAACTCTCTCTAATTTCATTTCAGTGTGGAGAGATTTATGAAATTGTTGTGTAGAGCTATTTGAGTAATAAAAAGTTCATTATCAGTATTGTTTTGAAGTCTTTTTTATTGCTAAATGGTTGCATGGTTGCATATTCCCTTCAACACTTAGATTAAATTTGTTTTCAGTGATTTACTTTGAAGTTGTTAAATGAATGAAGGATTGATAGTTTAGATTGGTGAAATTTTGCTCATACTTTTGTTAGATGGATGATTTTCATTCAATGTGTAAAGTTAGCCCGAGCTTTTGAATGTGGATGCTTAACTTCTACTTTGAGTAATATTGTTCAATTGTTGGTATTATTCATGAGTATGAAAATCATTGTTGGTATTATTCATGAGTATGAAAATCTTAAGCACAACCCTAGAAGATTGCACCCGCTTTGCGTAGTTGTCCGAGTGTGGCGAAACAAGGCGTCGTTACCAATTTCACTTAGTCTTTTACCGTCTCTTGAATTCATAGGAATAGCTTAGAAGTAGTATGAATCCTTAAACCCTCATCCTTTTTATCTTTTTTGAAGTCCTAAACCAGAAAATCCAAAAACATAGAGCATAAATTGTTAAATCTACCTAAGTTCAACTTGAATGATAATAGTTGACAAGCGTAAGTCCCCCTTGAGATTTTCATCATACACTACCCAAGAAGCTATCCCACTAAAGTCGCTTGTTCGCACATACAAACCTTGGAGTCGCCTTGTGGTCTTTCTCGCAATCTTGGCACAAGTAGTGATTTTGTTCAAGAGAGGATAGAATATCCTTGGATATTTTATTCTAAGTGTTCGCTATATGATAAAACGTACACCAACATGTCCCCAATCAGGTTCCCATAACCCCATTAAGTCCCGACAAATCAATTTTCTACTTGGAAATTTTTGTGTCTTCGACTTTTTCTTTAGGTTTCTAAACCATTGTCGAGAGCCGACAAGGTTTTCACAACCCTTTCAACCTCCGACGAGGCCATCAAAACCTTCTTAAGTTCCGCCAAAAGCTTTGCCCCTTTGAATTTTTTAAAGTCTTTTCCTTTGTGTCGGTTTAACTCAATTCTTGAACCTATCTGGGGACCCAAAAAGGTTCTCACAACCTTGCCAGTCTTCAACAAGGTTTCTAAAATTTTCTTCCAATGAAGTGCCACTTTCAAAACCTAAAACTTCTTTCTTCCTTTGTTGTTGACTTTCAAACACGATTTCAAAACCGTTGTAAGGACCCGACAAGGTTCTCACAACTTTGTTGGAGTTTGACTCACAACTCAACTTCAAAAAGCTCAAAAATTTCTATAAAAGGAATCTCATGAAGATCTACAAAGACGGCATGGAAGAAAAGAATGATTTTTGGAACCAATTTTGAAGCCCAACAAGGTTTTCAAACCATTGTCGACATCTAACTCGAAACTCAAAACTTTGACTAGACTTTCTACTTTCACAAAGGACGCCTACAAAGATAAAAGGTGACAATGAAGAGAGGTTTCGAAACTCTGTCGAAGCCCAACGAGGTTTTCAAAACCTATGAAAAGGCTGCCTTACTTTACTAGATCATTGCTTTTCAAAAGTAGTGCCAAGCAAAGAGCCATCTACCGCAATCAATGCTCACTGACACAGCCAAAGGTAGTAAATGAAAGGGTACATAAAAGATCAAAATGACCCAAAAGCAAATCATTCTAACAAGCATTTGCAAAGAGTTCGCAAAGCGCAGAGAGCTGAATTACAGGCAGAAAAATTGGCAGCTACACAAGGGAGAACTAAAGGTGTAAGCACTATATTTCAACTGAAAGACAATAAGCTCCTATTCTTCTCAGCTCACTATGTTGCAGTATAACATTCAAGAAGGGTTGAGTGATTTTTGTAGTAAAAAAACTTGGTTTTCCTAGAGAAACCATGTCAAAATTTTCCCATAATTCAAACTCTCCCTATTTTAGCAAAAATCAGTCACCATGAACTTACAAATACCTAGACCAAGAGCATCTCTCTAGTCTATCCAATACCATTCCCGAGATTGGCGACACAAGGTTAGGGCATGTGAATCTAAATGACTTCTACGAAAGAATCAACAAAGATAACAATCTTCAAATTACTCCAAGGATGATAGAGAGTGGTCTTCTACATGCATGCGATTTCCCTGTGGTCATTCAGTGCACAAATTTGGTTTTAAAATGTATCAATCATTATGACCCAAAGACTAGAGAGATCAGAATCAATGACAATCATTTGCTCATTACTGTCAATAGAGATACTATCAACAAGTGCTTTCATCTCCCTGAAAGGGAAGTTAATATTGATTTCAATTTCCTACTATCTCACCAAAGATTAAGTGAGAAAAAGGGCCAATATAGGAATGTAATTGCATGGGAATGTTTCACCATTCCTAAGAAGGGTAAGTCACAATTGCCAAAAGACTGCATAGGTCTCATTTTGCTAAGGAGATTAAAAAAAATGATTGCACTCTTGCACAGGCTGAAAGGTAATGAGAATGCCCATGATTTTGAAGACTGAGTTTATTTCTTCATCCAAGTAATTATCACTGGAGAGCAACATCTAGATTGGGCTAATCATTAGTGAACAACTATGTTCAATGATAGTTAGCTTCTTACTGAACAAATTCTTCTACATGTCTTCACATTTGTTCTATGCACTAGCTTGTACCAAGCAATGGCCAAGTATACGCCCTAAAGACGTGTGCAATGACTCAATTCAAATCTATACTTATTACACTCAACTACAATTCGAGATATTATACAAGAAGTTCAAGAGAGTGAATGATGCTTTTACGATGAAGTTGGTAAGGGAAATTCAAGGAGATTTGGGTCAAAGAATTTTACTAGAGACCATACAGCTAATCAGCACATATGGCAGCCACTTCATCCAGTTTCAAAGATTCACCTTCATAATAGTAGAAGGTTTTGATGGTTTATAAAAGTTGCCTAAGGCCTAAATATGTAGAGAATAAGTTTGTTCTTATAGAGATATGCAAGCAGGTAGCTGAAGTGAACAAGAGATGCCAAGAGAGAAAGAAGGCAAGCATCCAATGTTCAATTGGCCTCGGTTAGTATTCTTGCAAATCATAGTCTGGTGCTCTCAACATTGAGAGAGATGTGATTAAATATACAATGCAATTTTATGAAATGAGGTTTCCATTCGACAATAAGGACTTTGTGAAGAGCAATTTACAATTATGCCCAAGCTTCCACCACATCCCACAGTTAGAAGATTATTGGGTAGACTATGCTAATGAGTATCAAGTGAGGAGTTCGATGAGGATGTCACTCAAGCAAATTGTCACTTTTAAATTGAATTGGGATATTTTAGGTGTTAATGATAATGAATCAGATTAGGTGGATCCAATTTCCACTAATCGCATACAAATGCAACCAATTTTCCCAATATATTGGAGCATCTGAGAAATAGAAGATATTGGAATTAAGACTGTTGTTGTTTTGAAAAGAACACATGAGTGGTTGGCAAAGAAGAAAGCAGAGACATCAAAGGTCCAGATACAAGGGTCACAAGACACCACAAGGAAAAGCAACAGAGGCCAAACACAAATCGCTTCCGCATCAAGCACATCTCTTTCTCCTGCCCAGCAAATGGCTTCACCTAGTGGAGATGGTGATGGTGGAGAGCCTCCAAAGAAAAGAATTCTAGAGAAGTAATTAAGAAAGTTTGTGTTAATATTTTTTTTATGATATTCTAATTTTTAGCAAACCGGGGGAAGAACACAATCCATCTTGTGGAGGTATTGAGCATATTGGAGAGTGATTCATTGTAATGCCAAGGAATCTAACTGTAATTTTGGCATGAGAAAACTTCTCTACCTTGGTCACATCATCAATCCAGAGGGAGTGAGAGTTTACCCTGAAAATATCAAGGCAATTATTGAGTGGCCTACACCCATGAATCTCTCACATCTTAAGGGATTCTTTGGCCTATGTGGGTGCTTCAAAACATTCGTTAAGCGGTTTGCACAAATTGCAGCTCCACTTACAGATTTAACTAAAAAGAGGGCTTTCCTGTGATCTGATGCAGCCCAAAAGTGTTTTGATCACTTCAAATAAGTAATGTCTACATGCCTAGTTTTGGCAATTCCAGATTTCTCCAAACCTTTTGAGTTGGAGTGTGATGCTTCAAGAGAGGCGATAGGTGTTGTATTAATGCAGAAGAAGCATCCCATAGCCTTCAAAAGCAGTAAGTTGAGAGGTGTGGAGAGAGTTATTCAATATATGATCGAGAGACGTTGGCCATCATGCATGCATTGGCCAAGTTCCGACCTTATTTGGTGGGGGGGCATGTTCACCATCAAAACTATCCACAACATAATATATTTCAATTATCAAAAAGATCTCGAAGATAGGTAGCAAAAGTGGGTGAGGAGACTTCAAGCCTATGATTTTGATATTGTATATGTCAAGGGAAAGAAAAATGCGGTTGATGCACTTTCTAGGAGGTCTCATTAATGTTCCTTAGCTGAGATCGGTGCTGATTGGAAAGAGATAATTTCAGTAGAATATGCTAAAGATTCATGGGCATCAAGAATAATGGAGGGCACTATTTTGGATGGCAGATACACAGTGATCAATGAGCTGATAATTGACAAGGAGAGGATTTATTTGGTTCCTAATTTAGATTTCAAGGTTAAGATACTAAAGACTTTCCATGATGCACCTATGGCTAGTCACCGGAATGCTTTAAGAGGAGAGGATTTATTTGGTTCCTAATTTAGATTTCAAGGTTAAGACACTAAAGACTTTCCATGATGCACCTATGGCTAGTCACCGGAATTCTTTAATACTTACAACCAGATATGGGAAAAGGTTTACATGGAAAGTACTTAAAAATGAAGTCCTTAAAAATGTCAGAGAGTGCCCCGCATGCCAGCAAAACAAAATTGAACACACTTATCTAGTTGGTTTGTGTTGTGACCATTTCACACATCGCCCCATTAAAATGGGGACCCCCTCTTTTTGCTTTTGTTTTGCTTGTTCCTCTCTCTGCTTTAGGGTTTTGGATTAAATGAGTGAGTCGTCTGGATTAGGGTTAAGCCTTAGGGTTTCCTTTGATATTTTCAAGCCGAAGTCCAGCCCAATTTTGACAGATTATTAAGCATCCTCGCATTGATTGCAATTTTGAAATAAGATGAGCCTGCCAGGAAGTCAAGTTTGTCTCAGGATGGGTCCAGTTGAGATTTTGAAGGCAAATTCAAGTTAGGTCTAAAGTGTTAGCATTTCAAAGATTGAATTATGCAATTCTGTCCGGGTGAATTTTGACCAAATTTTTGAAGGTTTACTAACTGGCCCTTGGCCTTGGAAATGACTTAATTATGCCTTGTCAAGTGATTTGAAGACCTAATTTTTGATATTTTGGCCTGTAGAGGTGAAATCGCTCCTGTCCTTCACCCAGGGACCAGGGCGAAAATGATATTTAGTGCATATTGGTTATTGACTTGTTTAAATTGTTTTGTGCAGGATCGCCAGGGGATATGATCGAACATGAATTGAAGATTTTGAAGATTTTGAAGACTCATAATGACAAGTTTTTTAAAGTTTAAGACCGAATCGCTCCTGTCCCTCACTGAAGGACCGGAGCTTGTTTTTCAAAGTTGCACTGTCCTTGCAGGACCAAGACAATTTTTTTGATTGGAAGAGATCAAGGAGGGCATGTTTTGTCCATTGAATATAATTTGAGCGACCAACTAACAAGGAAATATGCTAAAATGACAAAAATCGCTCCTGTCCCTCACTGAGGGACCGGAGCTTGAATTCCAAACTTGCGTTGTCCACACAAGATTTAAGTGATTTTGAGATTTAAGGAGGTTAGGAGAAGAATGCTTTGTTCATTGAATATAACTTGAGCCGTCTACAAAGTTGAAAATCAACCCAAATTGGCTAAGGCGCTCCTGTCCTTGACCAAGGGACCAGAGCGAATTTCAAAGGTAGCTCCTGTCCCTCTCCCAGGGACCAGAGCGATTTTCCCTCAAGACAAGTTTTGGCCAAGGTGAAGCGAATTTCAAGCTTGATATGAAGGAAAGAGGGCATAGTCACTCCATTTGAAGATAATTTTGAAGGTTGCAAAACGCAAAGTGATCCCATAATGGCCAAGGCGCTCCTGTCCCTCTCCAAGGGACCAGAGCGATCTCCTCATAAGGCAAATTTCCCGCAAAGTTAAAACAAATTTCATGTTGGAGATGAGTGAAGGAAAGCATAATGAATCCATTAAAGATAGTTTTGAAAGTTAGCAAAAAATGATTGAGCTTATAATTGTAAAAACGCTCCTGTCCCTCACCAAGGGACCAGGGCGAAAAACATATCATCAAGTCTTTCCCTTCAAATTTGGTCCAATCCAAGCCAAGGCGCATGATGGAGATGATATGGGGAATGCTTCAAAAGGGAACAAAGTTGCAAAGACCACTAGAACTTGATGGAATTGGCTAAGGCGCTCCTGTCCCTCACCAAGGGACCAGAGCGAAATATTCAAGTATGCCTAATTTTAAGATGCCACTTTCGTTTCAAACATTCAAGGTGGAGTAAGCAATAACATTTTACGCCTTGAAGACAATTTGATATCAATATGATTGAGGATTTGCACCATGGACTAAGGATCGCTCCTGTCCTTCACTGGAGGACCAGGGCGATTTCTATAAAACTAGTCATTTCCTTCCAAAACCATGTCAAGGCGAAGTCATGCAAGGTCCAAAATGTCTTTAGGAAGACGATGAATAAGGAGTTAACGTCAAAAGTCGACAATTTTAAGCTCAAAAGCAAAAGTTCGCTCCTGTCCTTCACTGGAGGACCAGGGCGAAAATCCTTGGGAGAGCTCAGTTAGTCTTGAAAAGGTGAATTGGACATGCATGAAGCAAACAATAAGGATCATTGCTTGCCTCACAACTCGATTTGGCGACTTAGAAGATAAAGACCAAGGGCAAAAGGTAAAGATCGCTCCTGTCCCTCACCAAGGGACCAGGGCGAAAATCTCTAGAATATCAAGTTTGCCTTACAAAGGACAAGTTAAGCATGTATGGAATGGATGGAGGAAGATCATCGATTGCCTTGCAACATAAATTGGCAGTTGGAAAAGACAAGAACCAAGGCTAAGTGTGGGATCGCTCCTGTCCCTCTCCAAGGGACCAGGGCGAAAGTACTTTAAGGCACACTCCTTCCACAAAAGGAATGAATTAAGCTCAAGGTTCCCAAGCAAAATGCTATTTCAAACGTCCAGGATAAGACTTTGAACGTGAAAAGTGAAGAACGCAAGGCTAAAATGCATGAGGCGCTCCTGTCCCTCACCCAGGGACCAGAGCGATATTTTTGATGTCCCAAATATCTCCCATGCTAGGCGCCAACACTTTTTGAATTGCATTAAATGCCAAGTCCGCTAAAACTTTGGAATATTTTTAATTAAAATTGGCATTTAATGAGTTCGCATAAGGCATTTAATAATTAATTTAGCCTTTTAAAAAATCGAAATTTAATTGCAAAGGCATTTAAATTAATTAATTATTAAATTAAGTGAAGGGAGTGCGCTTGGGGTTTTATTTTAAATATTTTTAAAGGTCGGCCTCCTTTTTATTTAATTTTGTTTATTATTTGCTTCATTTCCACCAAGTCGGCCTATGGGAGAGTATAATGGTGAGCACCTATATAAGGGAGGTATTTTGAGACATTTTGATCCATCATTCAATCATTGTTTAAGTGCGATTTGGAGGAGCAATAGAAGGAGCGAAATCTCATCCAAGGAGAAGTGCGAGTTTTATCCAAGGAGAGGTGCGAAATTTCAATCCAAGAAGGAGTGCGAACTTCGTTGGAGGTGGAGCGAATTGTTCCTCAAGGCGTTGAAGACCCACAAGGTGGTGAAGTTGATGACGGAGGCGCCTTTGCTAGAAGACTTCGATCTTCATTTTGCCTAGCAAATCTCTTAACTTTTGCATCTTTTTTTAGAGATAGTTCTCAAAGAAAGGTATGGTGAAGATCTTCCTAGCCCAATTTTGAAATTTTGAAAGTTTGAATTTCCAATTGCATCGTCATATTTAGGAAATGATAATTCAAGGATTTATCATGAAGTTTCCTAAATTTAAAACTTAATCTATATTTTTACGTTCCAAGGTATATTGCTCATTATGAAATGTTGTGTAGGTGTCAAGATGGCGACCCCAAAGCCAGGAGCATCCACCAGTCGTCCAGCCCTCATGAAGGAAGATCAAAGGAATGAAGAAATGGAGACCAAGATCGTGTCAAAATGGAGCAACATTGGAGATACCAACTTGGGAAACTTCAGTGTGAAGAAGTTTCGAGAGGTCCCTTACATTGGAAAGCCATCACCTGTCGCAAGGAGAATAATTGAGAGTGGCATTATCAAGGCGGCCGGCTTCCCTCCAGCAGTCCATTGCCATGAGCTGATGATCGAGTGTGCTCGCCATTATGACCCACAGTCAAGATCGATCGTGTCCAAGGAAGGAAACACTTTGGCTTATCTTTCAGATGAGGCTATCAGTCAAGCTCTTCATCTACCAGAACATAAAGATATGATTTACAAAAGCTTGGAAGGAGCTAGATCCATGTACGAAGATGATCCAGATACTTGCTTGAGCATCATCAACAAGAATTGGCTACTCAAAAGTCGTCCTCGCCTAAACAAGATTCCCAACACACCACATAGGATCGACTTCCAGGAGGAGTACAGAGATTTGATAACCTTACTCAATCGAGTTACAGGGGCTCCTCAAGCCTTCTATTTTGAGAAGTGGATGTTCTTCTTTATCCAAGTGATAGTTCAAGGAAAAGGAACAATTCATTGAGCTAGAATCATTAGCCATTGCTTGGACGTACAGTTGAGAAGACTGAAGGCTACTAAATCCTTCCACATGAGCTCATACATCATATATGCCTTGATTAGGAGTTTTGAATATGCAGGACTACCTCACAGAGGATCGATTGGAAGAGGACCTGGAGAAGTCAGAGTTTGTGAATCTTATGTTCATTTGCATCATCCACCTGGGAGTAATTACAAGTTAGTCAATGATACTTTCACAATGAACATCACCAGGACACTACAAGGCGGGATTCATAATCGGCTATCTCAAGAGGCACAAGAACTTGTAAAGAGGTATGGTGCTTGGTTTATCCAATTCCAGAAGTTTACATATATCAGAGTTCATGGGTGTCCTTCACCTCCATATATGTTGCCAAGATATCCGACAGACAGAATAGTACTACTTGAGGTGACTAGGCAGTTGGCAGCTTATGCGAAGGCATTCAGACACAGGCATGGAAATGGGATTCCTGTACCTATCATACTAGGGAATTCAGTTGAGTATGTCCTAATGCTCCAGCTTTAGATGATGCAGAAAGGGAGTTGGCCTTATATTCATTTTCATTTTTTTTCATTGAGAGAGAATTTTGATCCTTATGGGCATATAGAGGAGACAGTTGGTAGAAAATACAAGCATGAATGTCAGGTAGAAGACTTTTGGATGAATCTCTCAGATGATTTAGAAGTGAAAAGAAAGATGCATTCCAAATTGCCTTTGGATTTCATCAGGAAATGCAAAGTTTACAGAGTGGCCGATCAAGCTCAGGACAGTGGCAGGCACCTCCAATCCTCTTATGATAGAGAGGACAAGGCAGTAAAGATAGATTGGAATGAACCTGAGGTTGTGGACTTGAAAACTTTGATGGCTCCAGTTTTGTCCTGTACTCGCAGATGGGTTGATGTGCAACATCAAAAGTTGAGAGAGCAAAATATATCAATGACTTTTACTTTGGAGGAAAGGTCGGCAGAAGGAGCAACCGTAAGTGAGGGCCATCCTCATCCTAGAAGCACAAGCGAAGGCAATCCTCACCCCAGAAGCGTAAGTGAAGGCAATCCCCATCATAGAGGTGCGAAGAGGAAGGAAAGACCTGAGAAAAGAGAATCTTCCAAGAAGAAGCAAGAGGCCAATCGAGATCGCTCATCCGGCACATCTTCTCGACAAGAGAAGAGGACACTTGAAGTTGAGGAATCTATGGAGTCAATGGTTCAGAATGATAAACATGAAGAAGGACAGGCATCTCAGCGTTCATCAAGTCAATCTCCCCAGGTCAATGAGCTACATGAAGACCAGAATGACGATGAAGCGACGTCTCCTCTCAGGAAAGAAGAGTCACTACCTAAAGAAATACAAGTTAGAGAGACAAGGTCCGCCATTCCAAATTGGTTGAAGGAGAGATTAACAAGGGTAATTGTGATCGAAGACGAAGATAATGTGATTGATTTAGATAGCCTTGTTGGAGATTCTCAGGGAGTAACAGAAAAGAAGAAGGCCACCAAAATGTCCAAGATGATCAGAGATGAGACAGGGTCCAGGAAGTTGCAGATAGCTACACCGGCAGTGGACAAGTACGAGGGTGAGATCCTTGCAGAAGAATATGATGTACAAACCGTTGAGCTTGGTCCACTCACCACCGAGCAGGCATTGGATGAGGCTACTGATTCATTTGAGGCGCTTAAAGATAAACTTAAGGAAGAAATGGAAAAGAATAGAAAACTTGAGAGAGAGAGAGGTGCTTGGAGAGGCTACTTTAGTCACCTCAGTCAGCCTTTGGGACGTCAGGATCCAGCAGTATCTCCTGTGCAAGCACTTCCCCTTGAATCAGTTGGTGAAGCAGAGAAAGTTGAGAGCTTGGTCCAGCTTATGAGCTCTTGGATTGACAAATCCCATACAGTTGCCGTTGAGTTTGCAACAAGAATGATGCAGACCATCCATCGAGCTATCCAGGTCCTTGAGATCATCCACAACCTAATGATAACAGTAGCCGCCTTTGCTCATACTAAAGATGTTATCATTCCTGTTCTTCAAGTAATCAGGCAAACACCAAGAAAGATCTTAGCACAAGAAAAAATAATGGATGGAGGAGCTCATAATTTACTCCAGTGGTCTACTTTACTCCAGATGAAGGAAGTTCTCTTCGAGGACACCAGCACCAAATGCAATCAAGTAGAGGAGGTCATCCATCCGATCCAGGACAAGGTGTTTGGGTTTTTATGTACTATTCTTGGCAGAAGGATCGAAGTTGAGACAGATGTGGATCTTCAAGAATTGGAAGAAAGGGTCAAAGTCATCTTTTGCAAAGATGAGAATGTTATTACAGATGAACAAAGAGATCAAATGTTTACTACTATGCTCCTGATTGAGAAAATTAAGGAACTCGAACCTGAATGGGACGCAACTCTTCTCAAGGCCTTTGATCAGATTATTCACTTGGAGGAACGAATGAGGAATCTTCCTGAGATTCCTATTGCTGAGATTGAGGGAATCGTGTCCAAATTCATTGCATATGCTAAAAAGGAGCATTGGAAAGGGAATAAGGTTCTAGAAGAGAGGTTGTTAACATGGCACCTTAATTGTCATTGGTCTATGTTTCCTAGATTTTTGTGCCAAATTAAATATTTGGCTATGCATTTAATATTGTGCAATAAAAAGGGAACTTTTGTAATAAAACCCTAATTAGGGTTTAGGTGTCAGAATCTCAGCCGTTGATCTTCTTTTGATCTGGGCCGTTCATTGTAATTGAGGATGCTATATCTACCCTCACTCATTTTCATTTTGTTATTAGAAAATAAGAAATAGTTAGAAGTTTAGAGTTTTTGGAGAGAAGAAAGTTATTTTGTAGAAAGATTGAGCATTGAAGAAGGAATTTCAAGCAATTGTTGTCTATTTTGGCTTTGAGATCAATAAAATATTGAAGTTATGGTGTTTTATTGCAATTCTTGTGGCTATCTTCATGGTTGTTTACTTTCTTGAATCATTCTCAGTCGAAGTAGTATTTAGGTTTGAAGGACTAAGTGTTGGGCTTGATTTTGGTGAGATTCACGTTCCAAACCACTAGCTTCTTACTGATTGTGGGAACGCCTTGTGTGGTCAACTGGAGAGACTTGAATTACTTAAACCTTCAATCGTCATTGAGCTTTGGATATGTGCCTTTGTGGTAGTGTCCATGATCCTTGATGAATTGAAAAATCATTTGTTACCTTAGAAGATCGCATCGATTTCAGTTGGGTTGTTATCTCATGGCAATATTGAAATTGGTAGAATCTTGCCAAATCTAAGCCTACATTAGGCCATTCATAGGATTAGATTAGAATTTATCCCTTGCAAACTCTACCCCTTTGATCTTTTTTGAGAATTTGTTAGTTTAGAGAAATCTTGTTCCTACAGCTTGGAGGACATAAGGCCCCTTGATGAAACAGCATTCACAACGACCACTGGTGATTATCCACACGTAGAGACCCTACATAAAAGAACATTGGAGTCACCCTGATTGATCCTTTTTTGCGACATCTTCAGCAATCAAAGGCTTTATTCAAGAGAGGATAAGGTACCCTTGGGTATTTTATTCTGTGTATGATTGTGTACAAAATACACGTCAACAGTTTGCTTTAGCCCCTATCCATTCCAAATCAAAGATGGGAATGCATCTCCATGGATTACATCACTAGGCTACCTAAGGTTCAGGGTAAGGAATGCATATATGTTGTAGTGGACAAGTTGACAAATTTTGCACATTCTTTTGCCATCTCTACAACATACATAGCAGCATAAGTAGCTGATTTGTTCTTTGAGGAGATTTTTAGACTTCATGGGATACCCAGAAGCACCGTCAGTGACAGGGACAGAAAGTTCTTGAGCCTCATTTGGTAGGAACTTTAAAGATTGAGTGGGACAAAACTCACTCCCAACACTAGTTACCACCCACAAATAGATGGGCAAACGGGGATAGTGAAAAAATGGGTGGAAGGGTATCTCAAGAATTATATTTCGGGACAACAAATAGCATGGGTTAAATGGCTGCACCTCAAAGAATATTGCTATAATTATACGTATCATATGTCCATAAGGATGTCATCAAGAAGAGTGGGTCAAACAAGCTTAAGCCCCAATTCTATGGTCGTTTCAAAGCTCCAAAAAGATTGGAGAAGTAGCTTATAAGCTAGAGCTACCGGTAATAACAAAATGCATAATGTATTTAATATGTCTTAGGCTCAAAAATGCACTCGAGCATAATGTGGTTCCTTCATCAAAGTTGCCACCATTAGATGAGAAGGGTAGGTTAATTTTTATTCTTGAAGCCATTATTGACTACAAGGAGCGTACTTTGCGAAAGAGGATCATCAAAGACTACTGTTGACGTGGCTAAAATCGCGGAACTACGACTCCATCTGGTCAACGCAAAATAGAATGCTAAGTATCCTATCCTCCCTTGAGATAAGGAAATCCCTAATGCTGTTTTAAATTAATCAATGGGGGATGACCTCAAGGTTTCGGTTGTCAGGTCTTGACTGCAGGATAGCTCAACAGTTGATGTGTTTTGTTGGAAACACAAAGGGGACTTACGGTTAGACAGAATTGGTTTCGCACAAGTTCCCTAAAATCTTATAGTCTTATTTCATCTGATTTGCTTTTAACATGATGCTACTTCAGCTTGACTTGCGGGTTTCTTTTTTAAAAAAGAGGGATAAGGATAGAGAGTAATAAGAACAGCTAGCTAGCTTAACTAAGACAACATATTTGAACACATAGACGGAAATCTTAAAATAACCAGAAATTACTTTGCCAACTAGCTAGCACAACTAGGTAAAAACCAGTGCAATCATCTAGGAACTTTGAATTTTCAAGCTGTTGAATACAAATGTTGGACTCTTACACCTATTCATTCAGATTTAACAACCAAACTTAGCATAAAATTGGGCTCAGACTAACCATACAGAGGAAATAACAATCAACTATTTTCTAATGGTATGAGCCAAGATTTCCATCAAATACATGCATAAACAAACTGTCTGAAAATTAAATACAGTTGCAGAAATTTAAAAGACGTGGAGAAGAGGACCATGCACTCACAGTAAAAAGGACACAGCTTTAACATCCATTAAAAATCTGCATATATTTTGCCAGAGTTTTTGCAACAATCTTTAACTTTCTGCCTACAATTAAAGGAGAAACTAACTCCTTTATATAGAGTTCTCAAAATGGATGGATGGCCAAGATTAAACTTAGATAAGTGGGCCAGATTCATCCCCTAAACAAAGCTTCCCATACCCATAAATGGGAAGCAAAATATCAACAACAACCAATAGGTAACTAATAACTACCAAACATAAAGCTGCTCCAAAAAGTGCACTTGCACGGAGCTCGAAATTTACAATAACTTTGGCAGTTGGGAAAGAAAATTTATGTCTGAAAAAGTGCACTTAAATTTTGAAAGAAACATATATTTTAGGAAAGCACTTTTTCCTTCCCCTTAATGGACTTTTTCTCCACAAATTCGTCCTCTTCATGCAAGTAACCTTCCCAAATGTCCCGGTGTGTTGCATGTTCCTCCCGAACGTACTCTTGGAATTTTATACAAATGGGAAACAATTCCTCATTAGGGGGAAAAGGAGGATTGCACATTTTGAACTTTGTTCCTTCAAGATTAGAGTCGACTATCCCTAGTCGCTCGCACCAATCCGATTGTTGATCCTCAAAGCACAATATGTTTGAATGCAGCTTGCTGATGCACTCTACGTCCTCCATAGAGTATGCATTTTTATCGAGCCTCAACCTGGCATCCAATCGTGACAATACATCTGCATCCTTCATGGCATCTGTCCAGCCAATGACCAGGGCCTTATGAACATCTTCACCGCCATTTTCAATATAGGATAGGTCCATCTCACATTCCTCCTATATCCTCTTAACAGTAGCCGCCATGTCCATCTTCATGCAAACAATCCAATACCACTCCTTGAAAGTATTGATATTATGCGGATTTAGGATAGACTGGATTGTTGGAATCCGAGCGTGAGTCCAAAAAAGGGCTCTCATGATTGGTCGAGCTAAGGCAACCACCTCCTGGATCTTGGTGTACTGCTTTTGCACCTCCAGCATTTTGATCTGTGTTGCTTGTATTCCCATTGCTACTTCGAATACATCACCAATAATCTTCTTTCCTTTCTTTTTAATGTTCTGGACCCACTCCCTGATGGCCATGGCAGTGTCACGCACTCCTTCAAATTCAGTTGTAGTCTTTTGTGCCAGTGCCAATGGGGGAACATGGGATTTAGCGGCATGCTGCAATGGTTTCAACAAGTGATCAAAGTACCCTTCGGCTTGCTCAGCACGAGCTCGGTACATATCTCTCTCAACGGTCATTTCATCGAGTTGTCTGAGCATATTCTGCACGGCATCTCTGAATTCTTCCCTCTCCTGCTCTTTGGTGGCTCGCCCTATTGGGATGGTCGCAACATTGTAATCAGCCAATGCAATTTGATCTGCTGGTTTGTCTGCAGGTGGGGTGGCAATATGAATCATGAGGTTCCTTTGCTCATCCTTAGTGATCCTAGAGTAAGTCTTTGGCTTTTTCTTGCCTTTGGATTTTATTTCTCCTATTCGAGAGAAGATATCCTCCAAGTTAATTGGTGGCTTGACAGCTGCCTTTCGCTGCGCACGAGCAATTAGCCAGTCCTGAGGGATGGTCTGTCCAGATGTAATTGCCAGATTCCCACTCTGTTCTTTGGAGGCTTCGGCTGACTCACTGCCTACCTGCAATTGATCGGTCATAGAAGGAACGGATGCAGTATCCAATCCCTTACTCATGGTTGAGTTCTCTCCTACCTCGTTGAACAATTGTCGGGTATCCTCCTGTAATGGTTGCTCTTCAGTTTTGTCGGGTTCTTGAGTCTCATCCCCTTTTTGTTCTCCCTCAACAATGGTGTCATCCTTGTCGCCGCCATTCAATTGCAATTGATGCCTACTTCCCTGTGTGAGCTCATGCTTACCAGTCTCCTGATCAGATGCAATCTCTCCCTCCTCAACCTAATTTCCAAGTTCATCCGAGCCAATGACCCTTACCTCTGCTTCTTGCTCATTTTGCGTTTGAGGATTATTCGCCTCGGATGCAACAAGATCACTCTGTGAAGGCGGAGCGGGTATGTAGTCAAGTTCAACCACATCATCCTCTGAACTGGGGTCCCTGGATGGTGAAGTAACCTCCGGCCTCTTGATGGGGATCTTTTCTCTCCTTGTTCTTTTTGATGTTTGAGTCCCTCTATTGGCCCTTGCTTTCTTTCTCTTCTTTTCAGGTTTCTCAACCTCTTCCTTTGGCGCGCTTGAGGTTCCTTCATCCTCCGAAGACTGGGAATCGAGACTACCCATTAGATTGTATGTGAATTGGGTCCCTTCATGGGTCAATCTCTCAATTTGTTGGGATAACCAGTAATCGGTGTACCTTCTAGGAGCCTCCATAACTGCCTCAAAATTTGTGATTGGGTCTCGAGTCCAATCAATGCCTAGCAAGGGGTTCTTGACTGCTTCAAATTCTCAGACTTGCAAGCAATTCCCATTGTCTGTCATCTGATATGGGACCTAGCGGTACTCATAAAGCCGCATTTGCTGAACACTCAGCCTAGAATATTCACGCCGACGGACCTCAAAGTCATCAGAACAGTTGCTCCAATAGTCCTCTATCGACGCCTTGGCCCTGTAGTGCCTGCCATAGGCTCTTTTTGCCAAATTATCATGATCAAAGCATTTCCTAGGGAAATGTTCCTGTAAGCCATAGGATGCCAATTCAGCAAATGACTCTTCAGCTTGTACCGAATTTTTGAAATGCGCATCAAGAGTACCCAAAATCATGGGGACGGTGAACCCGGATTGCTTCTTATCTCTGAGTAGACTGCTCGCTGGGTGTGCCTGTCTTGCTACCTCCATAAGGACTATTTTATCTGATGGATAGCGCGGAAGCCAAAATGGTGTTCCCTTAAAGCCTGCTATTCTGATGTAAGTGAACCTGGGAAACTAGATAAACCACACATCGTATCTCCAGATCAGAGTGATAGCCTGCTCTGAGAGCCTTATATGCAATCCTCCTTGCATTAATCTGACCAAGCGCATTGTACAGGCATCATTAACACACTCATAATGACCAATTGCATATGCAATGTTATTCTTTTCTCTTTGGGCAATGTCATAATAATGCAGCTAAGGGTAACAATCGTAAACCTTCACCTGATTTGGCCCATTCCCGATCTCACCTTTCTTGATTAACCCCATCAGCGGTTGGTGTCGGGCAAACATGTAGACCAAGTAGGAAGTCATGGCAAAGTACTTTTTTTCTTCAAGCTCAACTAGCTATGTATGGATATTGTCGCTGATGATCTGAGCCCAGTCGAACTTAGACTTCCCAGCGAAGACCTACTCGGTAAAGTAGAACATCTATTCCTCAAAAAGATTAGATTGAGGAAGTCCCATGACCCAGCTGAGTAAGGTAACCATATCACCATACTCGTGAAAGTCGCTTATGGGGGTCTTTTTACTGATTCTAGTGCTTGGGGGTCTTCTTTCTTTGTACCATTCTTGGTTTATCAATGTTTTGCACTTAGCAGGATTCATGTCGTAAGCGACTTGCGCCTCATCAATAGTTGTAACAATGGGATTATCTAGAAATGGGATATCAAATGCCTCCCCAAGGGCTTCAAGCGTGAAGTCAGCTAGTACCATCCCCTTTAGCACCACTAATCTGGTTTCTGGCTGATAATGTTTAGCAACCTCAACCACTAATTCATAATTTTGCACGGCCGGAGGGAAACCAGCTGCCTGAGCAATATCACTCTATCATCCATCTGGGCCTGCCATAGGCGTTTGGAGAGTACACCATGTTCCTGAAATCTTGGATATCTATGTGGCCCAAGTCCGTGTCTCCTATGTTCTCCCATACACTCTAGACCTTCGACTCCCTAACTCCTCCCCCTTGGTACTGGTACTTCATTTTTTCGACCTTGCAGGGAATGTCAGCTTTGGAAACTCAAGACGTTCCAGTTGTGCCAGGTGTCTTTGAGGACTCAACCGCCGATTTAGGCATCTATCCTGCGCAACCGGACACAGATTACGAAACGAGATAAGGCAACAAAAACGGGTTAGCAAAAATAGAGGATGGCGTTAGCATTTCTAAAATTAACGATCAATGGGAAATCGGAATTTGAACATATTGCTAAAAGCATGACACTTCAAATAAATAGAGCCTGATCATCCGGAAACTAGATGTTATTTGAAGCTGAAAATCAGGTTGGTTTTGTTTAACTATTGCCGCTTGGAGCGGGCTCCAAAAAATGCTACTTGATTGATAATGGCGGAAAGAGCAAACGTTATTGGATTGCACGATTCAGCGTTTTGAATTTTCAGTTTTGTAAAATGATGATCGTTTCGAAGATGATTCTGCATTTGCAGTTTCGGAAAGAGGAGTTTATGTATTCCGTATTTTGGACCAGAATTCCTAAATTTTGCCCA
The DNA here is from genome assembly GCF_030272615.1 of Cryptomeria japonica. NCBI lineage: Eukaryota > Viridiplantae > Streptophyta > Pinopsida > Cupressales > Cupressaceae > Cryptomeria > Cryptomeria japonica. Next base: position 522,504,647 of record NC_081409.1, read on the forward strand.
AGTCTCACATTTCGGCTAGAGGTCGAATTTTGACAATTGAGTACTGTTGTTGGATGTTTACTTGGGTTGCAATCTTTAAAATTTTCCCTTTTTATATGCAGTTACATATTAACCTCAGGCAAACAAGACAAAAATGATTCCTTCAAAATTTAACCATGGGGAAGATAAATTTTGACTTACCTGACAACAATGAGAAGGAACTTTGCTGAATACAACTGTTGAGGAGAGCCCGCTTTGAAAGGAGATAGCCTCCTTTGTTTGAAGTTTGTGGAAATGATATTCCCCTTCCTTTAAGCAATTTGGGCAAACTGATATTTTAGGCGACTTATATTCTCCTTGCGCGATTTTGCAACTTGAAGATTTTCAGAGCACTCAACCTATATTGCGCGATTCTAAACTTATTTTTGATTCAAATGAGATTTATATGATGCGATTCTGGTTTCTCTTTACAATTTTCGGCTTAAAGAATGATCTTGGGCGACCTCCCTGCTCTGTCTGATTTTGGCTTAGGGTTCTCCTCTGCACATTTTCCTCTGTAAATGACTTCGGCGGAATGAGGTTTAATAGCGACTTTGAAATTTATTCTCCCTTTTCACTTTCTCATGCGATTTCCTTTTTGTTATTTTCGGCTTAAAGAATGATCTTGGGAGTTGTAAGCTATCGAAACCTAATGAGATTTTCAGGGACATGGGTGTTATATTGCACGAATTTTCGTTTTATCAACTCTTCGGAAAATTAACGCCTTTTCTTATTTTCAGGAAAGAAAAGTGAAATGGCAAGCTTGCGCGCGATTTTTTGGAATTACAACTTTTCGGCTAATTAGCTTATACTGCGAACTTGGACTCCTTGGATGATTTCGGGTTTTTTGGCTTGTTAGCGCGACTTTCTACTTTGCTCCATTTTCGGGGTTACAAGAAGACTGAGTTTTGAAGCTTTTTCGGGATTTTTCCTCTTTCTGCGCGATTTATTTCACCTCTTAAGCAACTTTGGGTTAAGAGGCGATTTTGATAGCCTCTTACGTGTTTCGGCCTAGATCACGATTTTGCAAACTTGTTATTTTGAACGGTTTAGTCTTTATTAACCTTAAGTTTTTCGGGCCAAATAATGAGATTGCGAGATGTGAACTTTTAAAGTTTTTGGCTTAAATAACAATTTTGCGCGATTATGAACTTATTGACTTTTTCGGTATTTTGGGCTTGTTTGTGCGATTTAACTTTATCGGCCTTCTGAATCGTTTTGTGAGATTTTAACTTAACGTCTTTCTTACCTTTTCGGCTTATGAGCAACTTTATGAGTTTTTTGAAAACCTTAAGTTTTCGGCCTCTAAGACCTTTATTTATCAGCCAAAATGCTTCCTTTGCGCGATTTTTTATACTTTTCGCATTTCGGCCTAGAAGGCTGATTTCTAAGCCTTTAAGTGAAATTTCGGCTTCAAGAACATTTCTTTTTACTTGCACTTTTACCTATTAGGCCGATTTTGATAGTTTTAGCTTACATTTTTCTCTCAGAGGCCGAAATTTTTCGTTTAGTTGCATTTAGACTTGAATTTTGGCCCACTAGGCCAACTTTTGAATCTTTGGCTCACACTTGACTCATTTTGTCAATTTTTTGAAAAACGTTACGCTCACTCACCCTGTTCACTTTGCAATTCTGTCAAAAGGCAGAGATTTGCCTTATGGATCTTGCTTCAAGCCTTAAGCTTGCTAATGAGCGACGTCGATTTGACAATATCAGACTCTTCATTCACCTTCCCCTTTGCAAACGAAATTGCGATCAACTTTCAAGGTGAATTTCTTAGGACTTAGGAAGCAGGTTGACTCAATCTCCTGCAGGATCATCTCCTTTGTCTGAAATTCTTAACTGTTGCATCTTCTCTGCGAATTACCAGAACTCCCTACTCAAGACCTGAGCAAGGACAAGACGGAAAAAACAAGAAAGGGGGGACCCTGTCGAAGACGGGGAGTGTGCAAGGCACAACAAGTACCTGGTCAAAGTGGAAGAATTTGCCAGTAGAGGATGCAACATGGGAAAATGAACAGATCATACCTTTAGCATTATTAATTAAAAAATCAACTAAATGGGCACCTAGGGAGTGATAAGGTGTATTTCAAAATATTAAATAAAGTGAACTTTGGGAAGTAGGCACCAATATTGGGAGTCATAATGTGATTTTTAATTAAATAAAAGGTGTAACTCTAAAAAGGGGCGTGAGCTTTGGGGAAAACATAAATAGAGTTTGAGCTCATTTCTCATAATGCTTATATTTGATATTGAAAATAGAATTTCATTGAATTGAACTTAATCGTCTTGTAGCTTTGTGATGACAAAAACCCTTGCAAGGGACATTCTCTTTGTTATTAAAGATCTAACCTAGAGGATTTATTGGTGATTTCACTTAGGAATCACAGCTGAGCTTCCTTGTGAAATATTACAGTTATATCTTCAGTATTGAGTCGTGGAATAAGAGCAGATTTTGAGAAGACAAAGAAGGAGCAGATTCAAGAGGTTTATTTTCAGATTCATCTCCTTATTTGCTGGCTGCTTTTTATCCAGCTGGGCTGTACCATTTGTGCTAGGCGTGCAAAGTTTGGGAAGGCTTTGGAATCCCATTTTGGAGAAGTTTTGTTGTTTGTGGGGCGGCCTAGGGTTTGATATTAGAGGTGTGCTCATTTTTATGGACAAAGGAGTACATATGGAGGTGTGGCATTGAAATATACCCTGTGGTGTATGACTGAAAATACAAGGGATAATTTACAACTGTAGACTATCCAACCTGTTGTTATTAAGTTTGTGTCTTGCTGGTATGATGTCTCAGAAATTTCAGTTTGGTTATGAGGCCTTTCAACTCACTTTGGACTGATTTTAACTAGTAACAGCGACTATAATTGATTGGGTAATGTTGACGTGTATTTTGTACACTATCAAACACAGAATAAAATACCCAAAGGTACCTTATCCTCTCTTGAGTAAAGCCTCTGATTGCTGAAGATATCGCGAAAAAGGATCAATCAGGATGACTCCAAGGTTCTTGTATGTAGGGTCTCTACGTGTGGATAAGCTCTCTGTGGTATGATGTGATTTGCTGGAATCACAAGGGGACTTACATTTGATGATTGAACTTTTGATCTGCTTTGAATATTGCTGGAACACAGGATCTTACTAGCTTTGACTTGAAAAAAGGAAAAAAGACGAGGGCGAGGAGAGGATCTAATCCTAACACTAAGAATGTAAGAACAATGAATGATCTTTGATGAAATTCTAACTAAGTCTTGTTTTGACATCACAGGAACATCTCCACAAGGTTAGTGCGATCTTCGAAGGAAAGCTTTATGATGTTCAAATCATCACTGCAGGCATAGACACCATCAGGTTGATGCATATCAATGAAGAAGTGACAATTGAAGTTAAGCTTAAGCTGAATGATTCCAGTTGACTACACAAGGCAAGTTTGCAATCAACAAACTGCTAGTAGTATGGATATATGAATTCCACCATCAATCAAGCACATTTCTTCCACTCATCTAATAACATGAAATCAAACATGAGAAGTATAAAGACCATGCAAATTGTCGAATCGACCCATGAATTTCACCATTTCTTCAATGAAGTTACAAGTCTTTTACAACAACATCTTGGAAACAATCTTTGCCTTCTCTCTCTACTCTACTCTAATTGTTATTCTATCAACTAGCTAATCACCTTCTAACTACTCTCTATCTGTCTTCTAACTGCTTCCAACTATATTCTAACTCTCTCTAATTAGCCTTTACAAAATGAAATGCCAGGGCTTATATAGTGCCCTCAATACAATTCGATGGCTTAGATCAATTCGAGATCAATGGCCAAGATTCAACAATGAAAACCCTAATTAGGGTTTGTTACAACCATTACATAACATTTAATGCTTGACCAATGATAAAATTGTATTGCTTGGACACATGTCCTCTCTAGAAAATTCAACCAATGGATAGCTGGGGTAGGTACATCGGAGTTTGTGCCACCTTCCATGAGTTAGGTACATTGAATCTGGAAATGCTGAGGTGGACCACACTGATTGGAGAAGTGATGACTAGGATGCCACCTCGTCTGACACTTGTAACTTGGTAGATATTCAACTTGATGTTGTTGAGAAGCTAGATTTAATTAATTCATCTGGAACTATTTGCTTCCTCAACGAACCCTTGTTCTAACTTCTTGTGTCCTTGATTTGCAGGATGATTGTTGTACCTCGCCTTGGAATACTGGATTGGAGAAGTCGCCCTTGATGACGTTAGTCCAAAGAAGGTCGTCCTTGTCGATGCTAGGCTGGAGGAGGTCGCCCTTGTCCTTGCTTGATCGTCCTTGGAGGAGACCGTCCTTGATCTGGCTTGTAGATCCTCCGGGCTTTGGAGTCGCCATCTTGATACCTACACAACATTTCAAAATTAGTAATATATCTTGAAATCTAAAAATTAAACTTTAAAAGGAAGATTCAAGATTTTAATTAGGAAACTTCATGATAAATCTTGAGTTATTATTTCCTAATTTAGGATTTTCAAAGCAAAATTTAAATCTTCAAAAAAAAGGTGCCAAGGTGATTACGCCATACCTTCACTTGGGAATTAATTCTAAAAAATGATGCAAAAATAGGAGAATTCACTAGGCAAAATGTAGATCAAGACTCCCTTTAGCAAAATGCGCCCCCTTTAGCTTGGAAAAGAACTCCACCTTCCTCTTCAAAAATCTGGAAATTCGCCTTTGAATGTTCAAAAATCTGGAAATTATCCTCCAATCTAGCAAGAAATTCTCCTCTCCAATAGTCTTCAAGATGAATTTCGCCCTCCTCAAGTTGCTCTTCAAGTTCGCATGAGAGATAATGCAAGAATGATTTGAATTATGAAAAACACACCCCAAATATATAGAGCGCTCACCATTTCACCTCCCATGAGGCCGACCTTGCAAGATAAGCCAAAAAAATAAAATTTAATAAAAGGAGAGGCCGACCTTTATAAAATATTAAAATAATATCCCAAGCGCTCTCTTTTTAAATTTAATTTAATAATAATTAATTTAAAATGCCTTTACAATTAAAAAATTTCGATTTTTTAAAGGCTTAAATTAATTATTAAATACCAACACACATTTATTAAATGCCAAAAATATTTCAAGGTTTTATCGAATATGGCATTTAATGTAATTTGAAGGATATTTGGCGCCCAATCATGAAAAATAATGGCTATTAACAAGATCGCTCTGGTCCCTTGATGAGGGACAGGAGCGAACTCATTCTAGACCTCACACTTCTTGTTTTTTACGTCCAAGACCTCATTTTTTACGTCCAAGATGGCATTTTTACTTAGAATTTCGAGTTCAATTTATTCGATCTTTGAAATGAGTGCACTTTAAAGCATTTTCGCCCTGGTCCCTTGGTGAGGGATAGGAGCTATTTTGCAAATCCAAGCTTATCCGTCCTTTGTTAGCCTTCCAAATTATATTCAATGGATAAATCATGTTTTCCTTGGTCTCTTCAAATCATAAAATTGTCTTGATCCTGCAAGAACAGTGCAAATTTGAAATTCAAGCTCCGGTCCTTCAGTGAGGGACGGGAGCACTTTTGCAATTACAAGCCAATTCGTCCTTTGCTAGCTTCGAAAATTATCTTCAACGGATCGATTGCGTCTTCCTTCACCCACCTCAAACGTAAAACTTGTTTTTCTCTTGCCCGAATCTTGTCTTGACGGAAAATCGCTCTGGTCCCTTGGAGAGGGACAGGAGCGCCCTAGCCAGTCACCTTGGTCCCTTGGAGAGGGACAGGGGCGAACTTGTTACTTAGGCCGATTTTCTTCATTGTGGCGTACTTAAGTTATATTCAACGGGCAAAACATACTTCCCTTGACCTCCTCAAATCGCGAAACCACTTAAATCTTGCAAGGATAATGCGAAATTGGAATTCAAGCTCCGGTCCTTCAGTGAGGGACAGGAGCGATTTTTGCTCTCAGGGCCAAATCTTTTTACTTTTCACTTCAAATTTCCTTCGCGGAGGAAAATATCATCTCTTTACACACCATGAATAAAAGTTCGAGTCCAAACAAGGTCTAAAAATGTGTATATGAATAAAATCGCTCTGGTCCCTTGGTGAGGGACAGGAGCGAATTTACCTTTCTAGACAAATACTCCATCATTTCATCGTCCTTAATCAAGTCTGGATGCTCTATCACGTTCATTTTGTCCTCCATCATGCCTTTGATGTCTCAATTTGTCCAAACAAGGTCAGGAATGACTCCACTAAGCTTTTTCGCTCTGGACCCTTGGTGAGGGACATGAGCGATTCGCCTTGGACCCTTGGAGAGGGACAGGAGCGTTTTTCGCTCTGGATCCTCAGTGAAGGTCAGGAGCGAAATTTGACTTTTCGAACTCTCTATCAGGACAATTTTAATGGAATATAACATTTAAGTATAAGTTCTTATACTTTAAGTTATATTCCATATATACTTTCAAGACGTTTGAGAGTGGTTTCAGACCTCCAGGAGTTATATTGCAAAATCTAGTTTTTTGAGGTTTTTCAGTTTCCAGACTTAGTCAAATTCAGGATCAGGACATTCCAGACTTAGCCAAATTTCAGGATCAAGACTTTCAAACTTAGCCCAAATTTCAGGACATTCCAGACTTAGCCAAATTTCAGAATCAAGACATCACTCAAGCCGGACTTGCTTATCCATGTGATCACTTGGGCGACACTCAAAATGCAAAGGCTAGCTAACAAAACCCTAAAAGACCAAAAAAAAAAAACCCTAAAAAGCAAAAAAGCAAGGGTCCCCATTTGCAATGGGGCGATGTGTGAAAACGTCACAACAGGTAATTATAAAGAACGCATAAACAACTTCCGAAAGATGTATCATGTCAAATTTGGCTTTCAATCATTGACAAACAAGTAACTGACATTTTGACAAACAGTTGTCAAACATCCTCAGAAAGAACATGTATGGGATGCAATCAAGTCTTCTTTCTTCTTCATTTATATAATGGCTAAATGAGACATTACAATAACAGTGATATAATAAGACACATCAACTGATATTCATTGACCATTTTCAGTTTTCTGAGGACTAATGACAGCTATGGCAACTTACATATGACTGAGATTACAATGAATGATAATGACAAGAGAACCTGGAGTGTAGCGACTGTAAGAAGCAAGCAATATCGTAATTTTTGAGGGCTCCAATCCACCCAATCTGCTGGTCTTCAGAAATCGCCCCTGCTGCAAATGATAAGGGTCTGATAATAAATGTTATGTCTGCTGCTGACCTCCAATTGTAGTCCAGAACTGATCACCTTTATCCTCTGAATGTAGTGCTATTCTTCAAGTTAAGGTTCGATGCCCAAATAGCCAGCTACGAACAAAATCGTGGGTCTTCACCAGTTTGATATGAATTATCTCAGACCTGAAATAGATGCCGAATTCTGATTAAATCTCCTTCATTCTCCTTCACCAGAAATCGCCTTAAGCTTCCAAAGATGTATATCCTTTCAAAATGTCCCTTCAATGCTCAAATGAGGAATAATGAACAAATCGGTGGTATGAAGACTGAAGTCGATTTGTTATCAGACCTGCAAATTGACCAAACTCCTCCAATTCTACCCCCAACCATCCACTAATAAAAATCGCCTTCTATCCTTGATGAAAACTGAAGCAAAATGGACACTCAATCGGGAAGTCTGAAGATGCCTTGAATACTCAACCACCATGAAAGCTAAAGCAAGCTCATTAAGCACACTTAGGAAGACTGAGGTGTTTCCCTCTCACAATAGCAACCCCTCGGAAGGTCTTGTACTCCCTCAGTTATGCTGTCTATGGGAGTTTACGTTCCCAAATACCAAAGTCTGCAGACACTTCTCAGTTCCACAAAACCCAAATCAAATCAACATCCAAATCCAATCTCCCTTGAAGCTTCATCTTGATCTCCTTAAATACTTTTTAACCCCAACATCCAAAAGCTTCTAGAACTGACTTTATGAAATAATATTTAAATTGTCACTTTATTAAATTAATTAAATATAAAGTCATCTTTAATTTTTAATTTATTTGATAACTTTATAAATAATTAACTTAATATTATTGATTAAAATAATTAATCAAGCTATCCATAAAATATATCAATAATTGGGACAACTTAATTAATTAATTTCTCTCCAAAAATGGGGACATTACAGGCATCCAGGATAGTGTTTCCAGGTTGATGTTCTAAATTTCTAATTGCACAATCAGTCTTGTAAACATTCAAATCAAATGGGTATGTTTGATATTTCATTGTAAAGTGATTTCACTATCTGGATATCAAAAACTTTGATGAAATATTGTACTTTCAGTTCTGAAATTATTGCATTGTGAGCATTCCTAAATATTGTGATTTGAAGAGTTATTTAAGTTATTTCATTGCTGCAAATAAGATTATTGCAATAACTATTTCTCCATCTCCATCTACTTCTCCAAAACAAACTCAAGCAGAAAAAAAAACAAGGGTGTATATTACAAAGCTCATAACAATATCCAAGTAGTACAGCAAAGACATGGTGGTGAGCTCATTTGCAACATAAGGAAACCCTCAACCTCGTGGGAGTTTCAGGGTTAGTCAAGCATTGGGCAGAAAGCATCATTTGCCATCAAGTACAAGAGGAACTTATTGTGGATTGGTTGTACTCTTGGCCTGATCCAAAGTGAAAAGGCATAATCATGGATCTCATCACAATCCTTCCCAAAGTTACAGAAAAAGAATTGCATTCATGTTGTTGTTAATAAGATAACTAACCAGACATATTTCCTTGATATTTGTCCTCAAGTGAGCAGATTGTTTTCCAAATAAATGATTAAATTACTTGAGTTACTTAAAAAATGTTGTAGATGATGGAGATAATAGATCCCACAGTTCTTTTTCGCAAGAGTTGTTTCAGTTGACAGGCAATGGATCCACACTCTATGACATTACAACATGCTTTATAATGTTGGTATGGTGATACAAGAGCATCTAATTTTGCAATTGCTTGAGAAAAAGCAATTTTGGGAAGGACAAACTCTCATGTCTCCTTTTAAAAACTAAAAGAATTAATGGTCAATTAGGGATGAACAACTTCCACAAAAAAAAATCCTAAAATCAAATATGACCTTTTCAAGAGATGTTTATTTGACAATTGGTCGACAAGATTCATTTAATGTACATGATCCTATACTTTTCAGAACAATCTTCTGTATACAAAATTAGAATGTGCATTGTTATAACTTATAATCAACTTTTATCTCAACTTACCGGTAGACTAGATGTGATTGTGCAAATGGTGCCCACAATCTGCACTCATAAATTACCATAAACATGTTTCAAAATTAGATACAAAGAGAAATCAAACAAGCAAAAAAAAGTGAAAAGTATAATCACTCACCTTTGTAATAAGAGTTCTGAAACGAAGCAGATCAGGTATATCATTTCCATTAAGGTAAGCCATAACAAGAGTTACCTACAAAACATAAAGGCATTCGATATTAATTATAAGAGTTATCTATTTCAAAACAACTACAACCTTGTTTACAAACACCAAACAGAATTATTGATACATACCCCACCACCAGCAGCTGCTGGAGCCCAGTATAGCACTAAACAACTGGATATTAGAACAAGCACAATGCAAAAGATTGCATATCCGAAGAAAGAAATTGCCAAACTTGAAGAGAGCATCTTTTGAGTCCAACTTTTCTGCAAAACACAAAGAATAGTTTATTATATTATCTTGTATGAAAGTGAATTCAAAATGAGGCTTCAAAGTTAAAAGATTGAGATTGATAGTCATTTCTTAAGTATCTAATCAATAAACCTGCATGCTACTGGTAACTGTTCAGCCTATCAGTTAACCAAATATTCGATATCGAGTAGATCATGTTAATGATTTGAAAGTTCTAGTAAAACTGCAACTGATCCCTATATTCCTGAGTGATGAATAGATAAATAAACAAGATTTTATTTCCATGATAGATCTATTTATTACTAAAAAAAATAACTACAGCCTATTCACAAAAAAAGGTGGATGGAGTGGAATCACATCTTTATGCCACGCAAACTAGGCAGAGCCGAAGAAGCAAATTATTAACTAGAAATAACCACCATTACATCTTCTAAACAAAATATCAAACAAACAGGAAAATTAAGCATCTAAAACTATGAACCCAATTGTCCAGAAAGGGTTCTAATCATCATGGTCTTTGCCATCATCAACCAGCTTCTAACCATCATATTCAGCATCTTGCTCAGGCAGCTAAGTATTCAAAACATCTCATCTAGGCTAAAATAGCAAAGATCCAAACAAGGAAATTTATCTTAGCCAGCAAGAGGGGCCCACCATGTCATTGAAAAGATATAGAAGAGGGATGTTGGCCAGGCCAAGGTGGGTGAACAACCAGTATGCTGCCCCCTACCAACTAAGAAGAGTGCCATTGGTGGTAACTCTAAGAGTAGGGCTCGAGATGAATCTAAATGGCTACACCTTTGAATCTAGTGGGGGGACCTAGTATAGGATAGCAAAGGACAAACCCAAGCCACCGTACAAGGTACATTTCCCCAACGATCAAGAAGGTTTTGAAGGTGCAGCTACTTCAAGGCCACCTTATTGGCTTGTACTTGGATCTACATAAACAAATTTGATATCACCAAAATCTACTATAAGGAGAGAAAAGTGCATCAATAGAATTTAAGAAAAATAGAAACATTTCTATCTTTCCATAGGGTAAATAGAATCTCAATTTGAAAAGCATGTCATAGCCAAGAAAATTTAGCTAGAAATCTAACCCAATCCCCAAAAAGAACATTATAACAAGTGAAATGCTCAATTAGAAAGACTTGAAGAAATCATCAATCCAAGACCAATCTTATCGTGCCTAGGAACAAAACAAAACAAATGTTTAATTGTCTTAAAATACCCACAAGTGGGGCATTTGCAGTTTGAAACACCTAAGTGAATCAACTAATTACCAATTGGGAAATCTTGGTATAGTAAACAACAAGCAAAATGAGCAATCTTTGGTTTTGCAATAGCTTTCCAGATGGTTTGAAATCAAATGATTTCTAATGTATCAAGGTAACTAAATATACCAAAATTCAACTTTCGAAGCACAAGAAAATGTTGCAAGAGCCGGTCATAACCTTTACTAGGAGTATACCCATTATAAGGGGTGTCTACATACCACTTTTAGTCTTTCCACCATAGCTTAGTCAATCTCACAATAATCTTTTGTTGGTCATAAAATGACATTGCCCCAAAAAAATTCTTGAAATAATTTTCCATCCACGTTACTCAAGTTGAATTTGGCCTTCACTTGAGGCCATCAAAGCCAAGTCAAGGTGGGCTTGGAATATAAATCCTTCGTAGTCCTAAAGCCTCTTTTGAAAAGAGAAAATAAGTCCAAGAGATCTTCCCCAAGAAAATATTTTAAATGGTGATATTAGGAAACCACCATAGAGATTGTTGATTATAGAAAAACCATTGTGAAATCCATTGCCATTCTATAGAAGCCAAGACTTGATGGTTTCCCACACATTCCAAATGCTTTTGGCCACAAAGGTTGTTGTACTTTTTATAATGATAGAAACAAAAGAAATGACCAAAGAATGGAAGCCCAAACCTTTCCAAGCTAGATGCCCATAAGGAGTCCTAAAGAAAATGTAATTCTTTAAGAGATTTTTCAAGATTATTTTTCTTAAATGGATCTCAATCCACTTGAAACAAAGAAAAATTCCTTACCTATGAACATTAGTGAAGCCAAGATCATCAAAGTTTTCAAGAAGACAACATAAATCCCACACTACTATATAGAAGCCCTTGGTTTAATCAAATTTACCATAAATTGAATCACACAAAATTTTCTTTAGCTTGTGATAAGAGGCCTTACATCCAATAAGAGGAATAATATGTGTTAAGGATATAGCTTCATTCGGATTGAAGCAAGTAATATATAACGACATTGAATGAAGGGTCATGTCCCCGTAGGGTCATGACTCTACGTGGCATAAGCCACATAGAAGTCATGCCCCTACGTGGACATGACTCTTCATCCTTTATTTATAGGCATCGACACTTGTTGTGAACTGAAACCAATAACTGTGGCAGTTTCACGAACCAGCAAGCTGTCGATATTATCATAGAAGATTAATAGTTAGAGTTATATATATATATATATATATATATATATATATATATATATATATATATATATATATATATATATATATATATATATATATATATATATATATATATACACATTGGAGGTAAAACATATTCATTGCAGTGATCTTATTAAAGCCTATCCTCACTACATATTACCAGACTATTGTATTCTCTATCTCTGATCTAAATTCCTAAACATGGTATCAGAGCCACGTTGGTAGAGAAATAATAAAATAGTGACACCTCTTTTCTATAAAAAATTCAGACTTGCACTCAAAATCAAAGGAAAATCAATCATGGTGAACAGTGTTAGAGTGGAGGATAGACTCGAAGGCGCATCCAACTTCGTCTCATGGAGAATTTGAATAACAACAATTCTTCAAGAACTCGAACTAGATGCATACATAGAAGAAGATACTAAGATGCCCGAAGACGAGCTAGAGAAAACAACCTGGAAAAGACACAACAACAAGGCTAAGAAAATCATAATTGATGCTGTTAAAGATCACATTCTCCCAACCATATCAAAACTAACTACAGCTTATGATATGTTCAAGACCATTCAAAACTCATATGAAATAAATAATGCAAGAAGATTGCTCACTTTAAAACAGAAATTAATACATATCTACATGAACAAAGGAGAAACAATCACATCCTATTTCATGAGGATTTCAGAATTAAAAGACCAATTGTCAACTATTGGGAATAATATAGATGATATGGAGCTATCTCTAATAGCACTTAAGGGATTACCATCTGTTGACGTGTATTTTGTACACTGCCTAACACAGAATAAAATACCCAAGGGTACCTTATCCTCTCTTGAACAAAGCCTCTGATTGCTGAAGATGTCGCGAAAAAGGATCAATCAGGATGACTCCAAGGTTCTTTGATGTAGGGTCTCTACGTGTGGATAAGCTCTCTGTGGTATGATGTGATTTGCTGGAATCACAAGGGGACTTACATTTGATGATTGAACGTCTGATCTGCTTTGAATATTGCTGGAACACAGGCTCTTACTAGCTTTGATTTGAAAAAAAAGGAAAAAAGACGAGGGCGAGGAGAGAATCTAATCCTAATACTAAGGAATGTAGGAGCAATGATTGATCTTTGATGAAATTCTAACTAGGTCTTGTTTTGACATCACAGGACCATCTCCACAAGGCTAGTGCGATCTTCGAAGGAAAGCTTTATGATGTTCAAATCATCACTGCAGGCATAGACACCATCACGCTGATGCATATCAATGAAGAAGCGATAATTGAAGTTAGGCTTAAGCTGAACGATTCAAGTTGACTACGCAAGGCAAGTCTGCAATCAACAAACTGCTAGTAGCATGGATATACGAATTTCACCATCAATCAAGCACATTTCTTCCACTCATCTAGTAACATGAAATCAAATATGAGAAGTATAAAGTCCATGCAAATTGTCGAATCAACCCATAAATTTCACCATTTCTTCCATGAAGTTACAAGTCTTTTACAACAACATCTTGGCAACAATCTTTGCCTTCTCTCTCTACTCTACTCTAATTGCTATTCTATCAACTAGCTAATCACCTTCTAACTACTCTCTATCTATCTTCTAACTGCTTCCAACTATATTCTAACTATTGCCTTTACAAAATGAAATGCCAGGGCTTATATAGTGCCCTCAATACAATTCGATGGCTTAGATCAATTCGAGATCAATGGCCAAGATTCAACAATGAAAACCCTAATTAGGGTTTGTTACAACCATTACATAACATTTAATGCTTGACCAATGATAAAATTGTATTGCTTGGACACATGTCCTCTCTAGAAAATTCAACCAATGGATAGCTGGGGTAGGTACATCGGAGTTTGTGCCACCTTCCATGAGTTAGGTACATTGAATCTGGAAATGCTGAGGTGGACCACACTGATTGGAGAAGTGATGACTAGGATGCCACCTCGTCTGACACTTGTAACTTGGTAGATATTCAACTTGATGTTGTTGAGAAGCTAGCTTTAATTAATTCATTTGGTACTATCTGCTTCTTCAACGAACCCTTGTTCTAACTTCTTGTGTCCTTGATGTGCAGGATGACTGTTGTACCTCGCCTTGGAATACTGGATTGGAGAAGTCGCCCTTGATGACGTTAGTCCAAAGAAGGTCGTCCTTGTCGATGCTAGACTGGATCGAAGAAGGTCGTCCTTGTCGATGCTAGACTGGATCGAAGAAGGTCGTCCTTGTCCTTGCTTGATCGCCCTTGATCTGGCTTGATTTTTCTTGAGGAGAGTCTTCCGACTTGTAGATCTTTCGAGCTTGGAGTCGCCATCTTGATACCTACACAACATTTCAAAATTAGTAATATATCTTGAAATCTAAAAATTAAACTTTAAAAGGAAGATTCAAGATTTTAATTAGGAAACTTCATGATAAATCTTGAGTTATCATTTCCTAATTAACCATGTAATACTTAGATTTTTCCAAAAAATGTCTAAAAAAATCAAACCTTGAATAAGGGTGTCAAGATGATTTTGCCATACCTCCTCTTGAGTTTTAAACTCTAAGAAATGATGTAAAAATAGATGAATTTTGCTAGGCAAAGTGTAGATAAAAGCTCTCCCTTGGATAAAATGCACCTCCTTTAGCTTGGAAAAGAACTCCACCTTCCTCTTCAAAAATCTGGAAATTCGCCTTCAAATACCTTCAAAACATCTGGAAATTATCCTCCAAACTAGCAAGAAATACACCTCTTCAATAGCCTTCAATATGAATTTCGCCCTCCTAAGTCTCCACACTTAGTAGAAATTTACTCCACTCCAGCTAGATTTCGCACTTCTTCTTTGCCCTTCCAAATCGCATTTGAAATGATGAGTGAATGATGGATTAAAATCGCTCAACACACCTCTCTTATATAGGCGCTCACCATTTCATTATCCATAGGCCGACTTGGTAAAATAGAACCAAAAATAAACAAAATTAATAAAAGGAGAAGGCCGACTTAATTAAGCAATAAAAAGGATAACTCAAGCGCTCTTCTTTTAACTTTAATTTAATAATAATTAATTTCGAAATGCCTCAATTAATTAAAAAAACGATTTTCCAAGGCTCCAAAATTAATTATTAAATGTTATGCGCCTTTCATTAAATGCCAATTTAATTAAAAAATTTCAAAATATTTCGAAGTTTTGGGCGAACTTGGCATCTAGTGCGATTTGCTAAAATAAGGCAAAAAAATAATGAGTTTTGATAACTTTCGCTCTGGTCCCTTGGAGAGGGACAGGAGCGCCTTAGCTAATTGCCCTTAAAATTTGTGGTTCTCGCAACTCCATTCCACCTTGAAGCACTTTAAGTATCATTCCAAACTTGTGCCTTGACCTGGATTCATCCCAATTTGGGGAGGAAGGCTTGTTAATGTGTTTTTCGCCCTGGTCCCTTGGTGAGGGACAGGAGCGCCTAGGCAACTTGGGTTGATTCTCTCCTTTGTAGGCCACTCAAGTTATATTCAACGAATAAAACACACTTCCCTTGACCTCTTCAAATCGCGAAATCACTTAAATCTTGCAAGGATAATGCAAATTTGGAATTCAAGCTCCGGTCCTTCAGTGAGGGACGGGAGCACTTTTTCATTTTTAAGCCAATTCGTCCTTTGCTAGTCTTCCAAATTATCTTCAATGGATGAATCTTGCCCTCTTTCATTCATTTCAATCACGCAACTTGCCTTGCCTTTGCAAGAAATTTGTATTTTTAGAAAAGAGGGACAGTCCTTCAGTGAGGGACGGGAGCACTTTTGGAAAAGTGGGACGGTCCTTCAGTGAGGGACGGGAGCACTTTTGACATCTTGGCGTACCCTTTTGTTCTTTAAATCTCTCAATTGCGTCCAAGGCATAAAACATCCTTCGTCCTTCCCATCCAAGTCAAGTTTTGCCATAAAATATCAAACAAATAGGAGAAACTTGAAAAAGTGGCACGGTCCTTCAGTGAGGGACGGGAGCACTTTTTTGTCATTTGGGTTGATTTACTCCTTTGTAGACTGCTTAAATTATATTCAATGGACAAAACATGCCCTCCTTGATCTCTTCCAATCATAAAATTGTCCTGATCCTGCAAGAACAGTGCAAATTTGAAAATCAAGCTCCGGTCCTTCAGTGAGGGATAGGAGCGATTTTTGTCTTCAAGGCCAAATCACTACAATTTTCATCTCAAATTTCCTTTGCTAGGGAAGATTTCACCTTACTTCATGCTATGAATAAAAGTTAATGTCCAAAAAAGGTCTAAAATTGTGCATATAAAGAAAAGCGCTCTGGTCCTTCAGTGAGGGACAGGAGCGAATTTGACCTTCTAGGCAAAAAACTTCATCATTTCATTGTCTTGTCTCGATGCTCTATCATGCTCATTTCGTCCTTCATTGTGTCTTTGACGTTTCAATTTGACCAAACAAGGTCAGGAATGACTCAAATAAGCCATTTCGCCCTGGACCCTTGGTGAGGGACAGGAGCGATTCGTCTTGGTCCCTTGGAGAGGGACAGGAGCGAAATTCGCTCTGGATCCTCAGTGAAGGACAGGAGCGAAATTTGACTTTTCGAACTCTCTATCAGGATAATTTTTATGGAATATAACATTTAAGTATAAGTGACATTTCCTTCTTACTTATACTTTAAGTTATATTCCATATATACTTTCAGGATGTTTGAGAGTGGTTTCAGACCTCCAGGAGTTATATTGCAAAATCTAGTTTTTTGAGGTTTTTCAGTTTCCAGACTTAGTCAAATTTCAGGATCAGGACATTCCAGACTTAGCCAAATTTCAGGATCAGGACTTTCAGACTTAGCCAAATTTTCAGGATCAGGACTTCACTCCAGCAGGACCTGCTATCCTATTGATCTCTCCGACAGCACTCATAATGCAAAGGCCAACTAACAAAACCCTAAAAGACCTAAAAAAAAAAACCCTAAAAAAGCAAAAAAAACAGGGGTCCCCATTTGCAATGGGGCGATGTGTGAAAACGTCACAACACCATCCAGTTGGGAATCCTTTATTCAAGGCATTGGTGCTCGTCCGACACTACCAAAATTTGATCAACTCAAGAATGATTGTACTCAAGAAGAATCTCGACTAATCACAAGAGGATTGGGTCCAAACAAAGGGGGAGAAATTCAAGCACTGCATGCTAACACAAGCAACAAAGGGAAGAAAAGGAAGTTCAAACGGAAGAGAGGAAATAATCACAAAAGCAAAGACTTCTCCAAGATTCAATGCTACAAGTGTGATAAATTTGGACACACTCACAAGTTCTGCCCAAAAAGAAAGAAAGCTCAAGCAACCATAGATGAAGTCAAGGAAGTAGAGAATCCTCTATTTTTCTTAGCCTTATCAAGCGAACTAAACTCAAACAAACATATGTGGATAATCAACAGTGGAGCATCTCGACACATAATCAGTTTAGAGATCAATTTGAAACCTTTGAAGGCCACTCAACTAAAGAAGTTACAATAGGAGACAATTCTACCTATCCAGTGAAAGGAATTGGGACCTGCTCAATTAAATTAAGAACAGGAGTTACATTACATTTGAAAGATGTTCTCTTTGTACCAGGTATCAAAAGGAATTTGGTCTCTATTTCAGAACTAGCTGATCAAGAATATCATGTGACCTTCCATGAAGATAAAGTTCTACTCTGGCTTAAAAACTCTAACATAAAGAATGCTATTCCTATAGGATCTAGAGATGGTAGTTTATACAAATTATGTAATACTCAAAAACAAGCACTAAATCATGAAGTATCAAACTCTAATGAAATTTGGCATAGAAGATTAGGACATCTTCGATTTAGTGCCCTACCTTCTATAGGAAAAATTACCACAAGATTACCCAATCTAAAATCTGATCATGTTGGAACTTGTAAAGGATGTGCTCTAGGGAAGAACTCAAAAGGGTCCTTTCCCTCAAGTGAACACAAATCAAAAGTTGTACTAGAACTTGTCCACACTAATTTGTGTGGTCCAATGTCATTACCATCACTAGGGGGATTCTTGTATTACGTGATATTTGTTGATGATTACTCTAGGAAAACTTGGATCTATTTCATAAAACTCAAAGAATCAAATGAGGTGTTATTGAAAATTTAAAGAATAGGCCCTAGTGGAAAATCAAACTGGGAAGAAAATAAAGACTCTAAGATCAGATAATGGGGGTGAATATATCTTTGAAAATTTTAAAGAATTCTGCATTTCTGTTGGGATTAAGATGGAGTGTACTGTACCTTATAATCCTCAACAAAATGGAGTTGCAGAAAGAAAAAACAGAACCATCATCGAAGTTGCTAAAGCCATGATGCATGATCAAAATCTACATATCTCATTTTGGGCTGAAGCCTCAAATACAGCTGTGTACATTCAAAACAAATGCCCTCATTCAATCCTAGAGAATATAACACCTGAAGAAGCCTTTACAGGAAATAAACCAGATTTAATCCATCTAAGAATCTTTGGTTGCCATGTGTATATTCACGTTCCTAAAGAAAAGAGAACCAAACTAGAACCCTCCGGGAAGAAAAGCATATTTCTTGGCTACAGTGAAACCACTAAAGGATACAGAGTCTATATTCCAGGACGAAGATCCATTGAAATCAGTAGAGATGTCAAATTTGAAGAAGATGCAGCTTATAAACTATCTCTAAGTGCAAAAGATGATCTAACCGCAGAATCAGATGAAAATCCTACAATTGAAAATTAGAGGGAGAATAGCATAGAAAATCATGAACTTCAATCACCTAATTTCGAGAATGCTAAAAATCCTAACAACAAGAAAAGACCATTATGGGCAAGAAAGATGATTGAAGAAAATAATGTGGAACCTGATGAAATCTTCAAAGAGAATAAGAAAACAAGAAGTCAATCATGCTATGTTGCCCTCATGACCGAACTTACAAAATCTGAACCATCAAATGTTGAAGAGGCTTTAACATGTCAAGCTTGGAAAGATGCAATGATTGAGGAATACCAATCTATCTTAAAAAATGATGTCTGGGACATTGTACCTAGACCAAAAGACAAATCAGTTGTCTCATCAAAGTGGTTATTCAAAATCAAATATGCACCAGATGGTAGTATTGAAAAACACAAAGCCAAATTCGTTGCCAAGAGGTTCTCTCAAAAGGTTGGAATTGATTACGAAGAGACATTTGCTCCAGTTGCCCGATATACTTCTGTAAGAACCATCATTGCCATTGCAACTTCCAAAGGGTGGAAAATACACCAAATGGACGTGAAGACCACATTTTTGAATGGTGTTATTGAGGAAGAAGTATATATAGAACAACCTGAAGGCTTTGCTACACATGATAGAAATCTCTCTGTGTGTAGACTATAAAAAGCTCTCTACGACCTTAAGTAAGCTCCCAAGGCATGGTACGAAAGGATAGATAGTTATCTCTCCAAACTAGGATATTCCAAAAATGAAGCAGACTCTAACATATACTTCAAAATATCGGATGGTGACATGTTAATACTTGTTCTCTATGTTGATGACTTGTTGATAACAGGAGAAGATCACCTCATTACAAAATACAAACAAGATCTTGTGGCTGAATTCGATATGAAAGATCTAGGTCTACTGCACTATTTTCTGGGCCTAGAAGTATGGCAAAAAGAGAATTATATTTTCCTAAATCAAGGAAAATACACCACTGATATCTTGACCAGATTTGGTATGATAGATTGTAAGCCTCTATCCATTCCAATGGAACCAAATCTTCATAAGCTCAAAAGTGAAGCAGTAGATTCAGAACCTACAGATCCTACATACTATAGACAAATTATTGGATCTCTTATGTACCTGGTAAACACTCGCCCTGATATTTGTTATGCTACCAATGTGTTAAGTCATTTCATGTGCGAACCTAAGAAGATTCACCTAATGGCTGCTAAGCATATTCTGAGATACTTGCGTGGCACTATTGGACTTGGCCTAAAGTATAAAAATGTTGAAATACAACTCCAAGGGTATTCTGATTCCGACTGGGCAGGAAGTTCCATTGATCGTAAAAGTACAACGGGGTGTTGCTTTAGTCTTGGATCAGCTATGATATCCTGGTTTAGCAGAAAACAGTCAGCAGTTGCTCAAAGTTCCACTAAAGCCGAATATATGGCTGCCTCCATGGGAGCATGTGAGGCAATATGGTTAAGGAAATTGCTAGTTGGACTATTTGGGAAGCCCTTAAACCCCATTGTGATTCACTGTGATAATCAAAGCTGCATCAAACTTTCTATAAATCCAGTTTTTTCATAATCGATCCAAGCATATAGAAATCCCATACCATTACATAAAAGATATGGTAGACAGAGATGTCATCAAATTGACCTACATCATCACTGAAGAGCAAAGTGTCGACATATTCACCAAACCTCTTGCAAAGTTGAAAGTGGAGTACTTTAGAGGTAAACTTGGTATGACTAAATTATAATGGAAATTTATGATATTAATCTTAATCATATGTAATTGATATATTCATGAATATCTTGAATGCAATATTGCATGTATGTGTTATGTCATGGAAGGTGACGATCTTTCATGTGATGTAAGTGTAAGATCGCTATTGTAAGGTGACGACTTTCACAATAGCATGATCTGTTATCAAGATTGACTACATTAAGTTGTTGTCACGGAATGTGCTGGAAATCTTGATACTAAATATGCTATGATGAGTTATTGAATTGTTATCATTAAATGATTGTTCCGAAATTTGTCGGAAATTATGATAACAATCATATCATGATTGACTACATTAATTTGTTGTCCCGGAATGTGCCGGATATCATGATACTAAAATTATTTCACCTATGATAATGACAATGTTACAATTGTCACTAGAATCAAGGTTGTAATCTGATAAGACTTCAAGTAGTTGTTGTCCCAGAGTGTTGGATATCAAATAATCCATATCTCTCTGAGATATGAAGTGTTTCACTAGTAAGTGTTACTAAGTGAACGATCATGTCAAATAAATGTGTATATCTAGAATGTTCCTTAGAACTTAATTATGAAATTCAATCCTCTTTTGCTAAGAGGGAGTGTTAAGGATATAGCTTCATTTGGATTGAAGCAAGTAACATATAACGACATTGAATGAAGGGTCATGTCCCCGTAGGGTCATGACTCTACGTGGCATAATCCACGTAGAAGTCATGCCCCTACGTGGACATGACTCTTCATCCTTTTATTTATAGGCATCGACACTTGCTGTAAACTAAAACCAATAACTATGGCAGTTTCACGAACCAGCAAGCTGTCGATATTATCATAGAAGATTAATAGTTAGATATACATATATATATATACACATCAAAGGTAGAACATATTCATTGCAATGATCTTATTAAAGCCTATCCTCACTACATATTACCAGACTATTGTATTCTCTATCTCTGATCTAAATTCCTTAACAATATGGATGCATAGCCAATAAAACCTTAAATCAGATTTGAAACGTGCTAGCCAAAGAAAGAGACTTAGTTATTAAGTAGGATAATTTATTCCACACAACCCACAACATATTGCCAGAGTCTAGAAGTTCAATCTTGAAATGCAAAGGTGATCTCGAAGAATTTGAAGGTCTCTCCATAATCAATCCACTTCCAACAAAAGGCTTGGAGCCACCCTACCATTTTAATTAAAATAATCTATTGGGCGCTTCAATATTATAGCTCATTGGAAAGAGAATAGAAAAATTTAAATGATGAGATGCTAAAAAAGTCCTTAAAAGTGTCGGAAATATTTTGAAAGTAAAATAAATCACATTTTGGAGTTAAAAGGTTTAATCAATAATTTAATAAAATGATTTTAAATGGAGTTTCTAGAAAGGTCCCCAAAAAGATTATAAAAAGGGAGCTTGAGAGCTCATTTGGTATGCTTGGTTTATTATTTTCTCTTGGAGAGCTCTGAGAGCTTTTGGCTTTCAATTTAGCAAGCCCTTGGACGAAAACCCTTGGGCTTTGATGGATTACACAAAAACCCAATTCCATCTTTGGAGTGAATTCGTTTCGAAATCCACATTGTACTTCATTGATCAAATTTAGGAGTTATTTGGGTTTCAAGAGATGTTTCTGTAGTAATTTGTACTTGCTACAGTAGTTTGTATAGCTACAGTGTCATGCTATAGTGCTAGGCTAATTTCAGTTTGGTTTCCAGGGTTTTCGATAAAGTTTATTGAAGATTTGGGCATGAAATAGTAACAAAATAAAGGTTGACAGTAGTTAGGCAGTTCTGGTGTATTCTTCATCTGTATTTCATTTCCAGCCCTTTACCAAATGATTGCAGCAGTCATCAGACATTCAGGAGTAGTTTCAATGATATCTGTATTGTATCGGTGAACTGTTAAGTGTGCAACTGTCATGTGTTAAGGTCTGATCAGGATTGTTGAAAGTTCTGGAGATTGTGACATACTTTATCTGAATTCTATCAAATATTGCAGAGCAATCGAATAATCTCACTTTGCATTATGTGATATATTTATACATAAAAGAGATGTGTAACTGTGTATTCACGGGTTCAACAATTAGCTTAAATAAGCTAACAAATAATAATAAACCAAAACAAACATAAACAAATTAACAAATATCAAAACAACCTATCTTCATGAAATGATGGAATATCCAACATTCCCCCCTTATTACATCATTTCTTGAAAGTACTAATAAGAGAATCCTGAAAACTTTCAAACTTCACACGTGCAAGAGGCTTGGTGAAGATATTTGCACGTCTATGTGGAGCAGAATTGGAGTTGAATATTGCTTTGTTGAGCATGTTCTTGTATGAAGTGATAGTCAACTTCAATATGCTTGGTCCGCTCATGAAACACTAGATTACGAACAAGCTTGAGAAGACTCTAATTATCACAATAGAGGACAGTATGTTGGTTTTGTAGTACCCCCAATCCTTATAGTATGCGATGTAGCCAAACTGCAGAACAATATTCTGCCTTTGTTGAAGAACGAGCAACTGTGGCTTGCTTCTTACTTCCCCAAGAAATAGGTCCTAATCTGAGGAAGAAAACACACTTCCTATCATCAACAAACCCTACATAGTCTACATCTGTATACCCCATCAAGAAGAATTGATCATTCGTTTTATATTATAAACCATGATCCATTGTACCATGTATATACCTTAAGACCCTTTTTTTGCTGCATTCCAATGGGGCACTTTTGGGTCTTGCATGAATCTTGATAGATAATTAACAGCAAAACTAATGTTTGGTCTAGTATAAGTTAAGCAAATCAAACCTCCAATCATCTGACGATAGAGAGTTGCATTCACCTGAGATGAAGTATCAGACGTAGATAATTGCAAACCTGATTCCATAGGTGTTGACATGGGTTTGGAATCCATCATCCCAGTTTTCTCAAGTAGTGTCTTGGCATATTTTCTCTGTTACACAAAAATATGGTGATTTTTTTTTCCATACCTCTAAGCCTAGACAATAATGTAGTAGCTCGAGATCTATCATATCAAAAGCCTTCATGAGTTCATCTTTGGTTGTTTCAACCATTACTTCTGAGCTACCTGTGATAACCAAGTCATCAACATCTACATTAATGATTACAATATCCCCCCCTTGATCTATGAGGTAGAGATCTGGATCATATGGATGCCTAGAGAAACCCTGTTTCAGCAAATGCTCATCAATTTTGATATACCAAGCTCTAAGAGCTTGTTTGAGACCATATAGGGACTTAACAAGTTTGCACACCTTTTCTTCTTTACCACGTGCAGCATATCCCTTTGGTTGAGTCATATGGACCTCTTCCTTAAGGTCTCCGTTAAGAAATGCACTTTTCACATCCATTTGGTATAATTTCCAACCGGATTGGGCAGCTAAAGAAAAAATCATTCTAATAATTTTTATCTTTGCAATGGGAGAAAATGTTTCTTCTTCGTCTATACCTTCTTTCTGGGCATAGCCTTTTGCTACAAGTCTAGCCTTTGTCTATACTACCATCTGCCTTATATTTAGTTTTAAATATCCATTTACATCCAATTGCTTTCTTACCAGGTGGTAGATCTACGAGCTCCCAAGTGTTATTTTTCATCAAATATTGATACTTTGCTTCCATAGCCTCTTTCCAAGGATTTGATTCCAAGTGTTTCCTAAACAATGGATGGCTCAAAATTTTCAACTACAGAAGTCATTAGTGCAGATTTTACCTCATTATGAGTCATGTTGCGAGTCCTTGGACCTAAAGTTGAAGTGTTTGGAACTTCATCTAGCTTTGCATCTCGAATAGTACTAGTATACTACTTTGGTAAAGATTTTGTGACATTGGTGGGTGTTTATTGATTATCAACGTTCCCATCATTGTTATCGTCCATGTTGAATATAGGAGCACTATCTATAGCAGGTGATAAAGTGGGAGGAGAACTTGACTCACTCTTCTCATCATAAATTACATCTCGATTCCCTACTAATGTAAACCTTCTTTGTGTTGGGATCCATGAGGCGATATGCCTTGGATTCATTACTATATCCAAGAAGAATACATTGCATTGACTTTTCATCTAGCTTCTTCCTTTTTTGTTTAGGAATATGCATATAGGTTGTACATCCAAAAAAAAAGAAGATGTGAGATAGAAGGCTTTACCCCTATCCATGCTTCTTCTAGAGTGATGACATCAAGGGCTTTGGTTGGTACATGATTCAAAAGATAAATTGTTGTGTGAACAGCTTCAGCCCAATATGCATGCTCTAGTTGAAAATCTTTTAGCATGCTTCGAACCATCTCCACAATGATGCGATTTCCCCGTTCTACAACACCATTTTATTAAGGTGTGTATGTTGCAGTCAGTTGACGCCGGATGCCATTTTCCTTCAAATACGTGGACAATTTTGTGCTGGTGTATTCCCCCCCTCGATCTGAGCGGAGGGCACCAATATAGTGATCTGTATCTTTCTTCACCTGAGTACGAAACTCTTTGAAATAGGAAAGAGCTTCATATTTATGCTACAAACAAAATACCCACATTTTCCTTGTATGATCATCAACGAAAAGTTGAAAGTACCTGTATCCACTGTGACTAGGTGGCATGGGACCACATAGATCGATATGCACCAACTGCAAAGGTTGGCTTGCACAATGCTCACTGGGATAGAAGGGTGCTTTGTGTTGTTTTCCAGCAATATAGCTAGAACAAATAGCACTCGACTTCTCAAGTGACGGAAGCCCTTTGACCATGCTTTTCTGATTGAGTTTTAGCAAGTAACTAGTGCTTAAATGACCAAATCTACAATGCGAAATCAAAGTAAGATCATTTTCCTTAGTCACTAAGGCTTGATTATTAGCAATTATATCAAGCCTAAACATTTTGCCAATCTCAGTAGCACTGGCAACAATCTTTTCATTTTTAGACTTATCTTTGATAAGACAATTCTTTTTATCTTGACTGCTATCAAACTCAATCCTAAGGTTGTGGTCAAGAAATTGACTAACAAAAAGGAGATTTTTGGTAAGTCTTGGCACGTACAAGACATTAGTAAGCCTACAACAATTTATGACGAAATTCAAAGAGATGTCACTGATACCTTTGATTTCATGGGTGGTATCATCTCCAAGAGTGACTGTGCCATGATGGGGTTTCAATGTGAGAAAACACTCCTTTTGTCTAGTCATGTGCTTTGTAGCACCAAAGTCCATGATGTTGATTGTGAACCATCTTCTGAAGTGTGAGCTAGCAACACGTATTCCTCATCTAGAGAATCCTCTGCTTCAACAACATTGCTTTGTTGCTTTTGCTTGTTCTTCTGCTCCCATTGTGGTTTGCCACTTGGAAATGACTTCTTTTGATGTGACTTATTGGATGATCTTTTGTTGAAGTAGTTCTACCAACAATGTTTCACATCATGTCCAACTCTTCACATATTGGACATTTCTTCTGAGGTTTGGATGAGTTACCAAATTTGGGAGGTTTATTGAATTGCTACATAGGCTTCTTGCCTTTAAGCTTTGTGCTCATTGCATTATCATCCTAATCATGTTCCTGACTTATAGACTCTTCTTTCAGGAAAAGATTCACCAACTTCTCAAAGTGGGTGTTGTCTCGATGACATTTAATGTTGTCACAAACACCTTGTGTCTAGATGGTAGTGCCTGTAGAACAATATGCACCAGAAACACATCATCAATTGTTTTTCCCAATGCTTGTAGGGAAGATCTCAACTCTACAATCTTTTTGAGAAAGGATTCTAATTGTTATCCATTCTTCATTTTCAGGCTATGTAGCTGACTCTCCAAATTTATTATCTAATTTTGACTCTTCGCCTCATACACCGTCTTGAGTTTGCCCCATGCATCTTTGGTTGTGGACGAGTCACGGATAAATGGCTGAACATCATCAAACACACTAAATAAAATGATCAATTTGGCCTTTCTATCCGTTTGATCAAATTTCTTCTGCTCATTAGGATCTATTTTATGCTATGATGTGGTACCACTAACCACATCCCAAACTTCCTCAAACTAATTGTTCCCATGTAGCTGAGGATCTAGGAGAAGAAACTTGGGAGAACACCCTGCCATTTTTTGTCAACTAGATGCTATTTTTTTCCCTTTTTTTTTAAATTTCTTGTCACAAAAACACCCTTAAAAAATGGTTTCCAAAGAAACTTTATATCTTCACATTATCAAATTCTCTTAGCCTATGTTTGAATCTAATTGATAATATTAAAATATTTTACTATCATATCATGATTTTGATACGATATTAACACAATGTACCAAAATGGCTATTATAAAAGACGACCTATTGATGTGTGTTTTATGCACATAACATTCAGAATAAAATACCAAAGTAATTTACCCTCTCTTGAACAAAATCACCTCAGATGCTAATGGTAAGATCAACTAAACTGATTCCAAGGTTTCTACAGTCAGGTCTTGACAAGTGGGTAACTTAATGCTCAATGTAAATTGTTTTTTTCACTTGGGAACTTACACAATTGTTTGAATTAACTTCATTTATCATGGATGTGTGGAATGGGTGTGCTGATAACTTAGGGTATGGCAATGTAATTTTAGACTCAAGACTTACTAAAAAATGGCAAAAGGGAATAGGGTTCAAGAAATCTATTCTAAGCCTAGGAATGTAGGAAATGATGAACAAATTTAGTGGAATCAAACCAGGCAAGGTCTCACCATCAAATTGAACAGGTATTGACACGAGCTTAGTGCAATCATCTAAGGTATACTAATAGATTTTCAAATCATCACCATCAAACATTGACACCACCCAAGTTGATGCATATCAATACATGCATACTAATTGAAGTTAAGCTTGCATAAATTTCCAGTTGACCACACACGGTGCACTTACAATCAGCAAGAGGCTAGTGGTATGGATTAAGGATTCCACACAAATATATTCAACAGATCTTTCATTCAATCTAACAAACATAAAAGAAAATTCTAATCTAACTTGGAGGAATTGAGAACCTTGAATGCAAAACAACACTTGAAAGACAAAATCACCATCAAGTCAAACAATGATTTATATTCAAATAGTTGCAACATATACCAACAATTCTACAAAAACTCTCTATCCAATCTCGCACTGATTGCCCTAAGGTTATCACCAACGTCCTGAAATTCCTGCTCTCTTGTAGTACGGCCCAGGGCGGCTGAAGTGATCTGGAAATCCATGGGAGTAGCAATGTCCGCGGTCACACCTGCAATAGGAACAGCCACCTACACAATCCGCAATCATGTCTCATCTCTAGCTATGTGTGACAAAAACTCATCTCTCTTAGGCTCTGGCCCCTTATTGCTCCTAGCTAAGTAGTCATCAATGTCATCAATAGGTTGTGCCTCTATCATTTTCTTACTTTTCTCCATACTCTTCATTAGCCAATCAAGAATAGCGGCCATCTCCATACCATCATCGAGACACATATCTCGATCAAGCTCTCTCAATGCCAATGCTGAGATAACATCATCATCATCATCATCGGGATTATTCCTAGTCAAATCACATACATTCTTTCCCAAACTAACCTCCAAAAGGACGGTAGGGGATCCCGGCTGATCATCATCCTCATTAGGTGGAACAGATGTCACTATGGCATGTAAATCATGAATATTCTCTAGTAGTGTCACTGTGTTGGAAAATTGCTCAGTTCCCTTGTTTTGTTCTGCCATTTCAACTTCCTTGATTGATGAGACACTGAGGGGCGGTGAAGGAATGATAGGTGAAGGAATGGTAGTCTTTTGTTCTTCTTCTTGACCTCCTTAATCTTCTTCCCTCTAGCCTTGACTTCTCCTGGTGTGTCCTTCCTTCTCTTAGGAGCTTGACTCTCCTCATCTGCATGAATCTTGATATCACTGATAGTCCTCTAATCATCTTCAGAAGCGGATTCCTCATGTTTCATCTTTTCATAAGTGAAGGTGACACCCATATCAACTAATTTGTTCATCTGAATATCCACCCATGCTCGGGAGAAACTCAAGACCTCTCTCATCAATACATTCAAATCTATTTCTTCTGATTCTGACCAATTGGGCAATAGAATTGCCTTCTTCATTTCATTTTCATATTGTGGATGCATATGATCCCTGTCATCTAACACTTGGTCAGGAATGAGAAAAATTCCACACTTCCTCATGAAATCCACTGACATTCTAGACCACGTTCTTCTCTTTACTGCCTGCTCATCCATCAGGTTAGCCCAATAATCTTCCATGTCTACTTTATGGATGAACTTTTCTCCCCTGATCCTTCCAATTTTTCTTATCTGGATCAAATCTTTCCCTTTTCTTGTATGTTGTAAATCGATAGAATGCAAGCTCCTCACTGGCTCTGCTAGTTGCTAAGGCGGACTGGCAAACCTCCAATGTTTTTCCAACTGAAATAGGAAATGACATGCCCGTTCTGTGCTTTTCCTTCTAGATAGAATCAAACTCAAGAAGTTGTCTCACCACTTCCAACAAGATCACTCTGTCAGAAGGATACCTAGGAAGCCTGTAGGGTTCGGATTGAAATCCATGAATCCTAAGGTATGTGAAAGTGGGAAATTGTATATACCACGATCCATATTTCTCTATCAGCTTCGTTGCCTCCTTGGACAACCTCCTGTGGACTCCACCTTACAACATTCGTGTTATGTATATTGTGAATACATCATTCACTCTCTTATAATCTTCAATTCGATACATGTTCAGCTTAGATAGCACTCATAACTCCTGAATTGTCATTGTCCATTCTCGACTTCACCTCTGCATATCAATCCCTTGTATGTAACAAATCGTGCAAGCAGGTACACCAAATAGGAAGTCATGGCGAATGACCTGGACCGCTCCACATTCCTAAGCTGAAAGTCCAGATTGTCACTTATGATTCTATACCAATTTATCAATGTTCCTTTTTGACAATCTTGGATGAAATAGAACATCCATCCATCGTATATTGCACCTTGCAGCATCTCCATCACTCAATTAAGCAGGAGTACTAAATCACTATATTCCTCTTTGAAGTTTGTGCACATGAGTGTCTTGGAGCCTTGGAATGATGAGGCCTAGGCTCGATCATCCACTCCTTGTTTACTATGGTCTTGTAGGCATCCATCTTCTTCTTATATCGGTCTTCATATTCATCCTCGGTTATATCTTTCATGTCTGTTCCTCGTGGAATTCCAAACACCTCAGCAATCGCATCCTCAGCAAAGTAGGCAATGATAGCACCCTTAAGAGTTTTGATCATTCGAGAGCGAGGATCATAACATCGTGCGCACTCTAGGATAAGCTCACTGCACTGTATGGATTGCAGAATTCTAGTGGCTTGATAAATGCCACTCTTCATAATGTTCACATAGGCTGGGGAAGGAATCTGGCTTCCAAATCCGAACATACACTGCCGCATCTGGCTCATGTTCATGTCTATAATCTCCTTCCATCCGAAGTCAACAATGGCTGCCAACAAATTTGAAGACAACCTGCAACTTCACAAATTAATCTCTAAAAACATGTTGCAATCACCCAAATGTGCACAAACTTGATGAAAATCACCCTTAATGATGAAAGCAATCATATCCAGGAATGTAAGTATGGCTGGTAAAAATAAAATTTTCTGAGGACAAGCCTGAAAATTAATTACTTCAGACTTACCAGCACCTTCCAAAGTAGTGAAAATCCCTAAAAATGATCAAAAAATGACTAAGGAATGAGCTCCAAGCAAAATCGTCTGAGTGGGTAGGTGGCTGGAAATGAAGATTTCTGAGGACAGCCCCCCTACAATGAAGTTTTCAGACCTGCAACAGTGATCAAATGGTCTGAAAAATGCACTAAAACTCCACAAAACACCTCCAAATGCAAATCGCCTAAGTTGGAATTGGCTGGGCAATGAAAATTGAAGTCTGAAAATTAATTACCAGCCAACAATGGAGGTCACACAAGCTCAACAATGGCGAAATATCAGATCTGAAAACAATTATCTACAGTCCCCCAATAATGGCGCCACAAATGGTGAAGAGAATCACCAAAAATGGAGGTGAAAATCCTCCAAAATAAAAATCGCCCTCCAAAAATCGAAAATCTGAGAATGAAGCTTCAATGGCACTCAAATGGCAGCCAAAACAAATGGCCCAACTGGGAATGGAGGAAGAAAAATAATAAAATCAACTTGCAGCTCAATGGTGTCAACTCGACACTCCACCCAAAAATCGCCAGCTGGAGGGAAAATCGCCCTTTGCAAGCATACACTTGGCAAATATAAT
Organism: Cryptomeria japonica; assembly: GCF_030272615.1. Taxonomy (NCBI): domain Eukaryota; kingdom Viridiplantae; phylum Streptophyta; class Pinopsida; order Cupressales; family Cupressaceae; genus Cryptomeria; species Cryptomeria japonica. The sequence goes on from NC_081409.1 coordinate 522,535,566, forward strand.
AATATAATAATGCTGGGATCTCTCCTTTTAAACTTGCTTTCACCATCAACTTTCACCAAACAAACAATGTGGGATAAAAAACTTGTTCTTATACTTGCCTGGCGAAAATCGATTTGCTTCTAGAAGGTAAAATTCATTTAATGCTCATTGCAAATCATTTATTAATTGTTTTTATTTTAAATAATCGTTGCACTTCACAAAAAACAATTAAATGAGGCTCATTTATTAGAATATTTCGAAATTTAAATAAAAAATGGCCAATGGGGGAAAATCGATTTCACTTGGGAAAAAAAATCCCAACAAAAATCATTGAAAATCATTAAAATACCCCTTAAGGGAAAATCGATCCAAGTAGGGATAAAAATCCCTACCAAAATTTCATCAACTTGCACAAAAATCCCTTGGGGGGAAAATCGACCCTGGTCTGGACATTCATCCGAACACAAAATCATCAGAATCACTTTCAATGGAAAATCGACCCTAGTATGGATTCTCAATGGTGGAAAAATGGGGCATGTCTGGATTCCAAGGGAAATCCATGTCCAGACTGGATTTTGAGTGGGGGAAAATCATGGGTAGTCAGGAATATGAGGGGGAAAGCACCTCTAGTGTGGAATTTTGACCTTTTAACCCTTAGAATATGGATTTTCATCCGGAAAATGATGATTTTTCCACTCAAAATCACTAGGAAACTTCAAAAGTCAATAAAACTCATTTGGACTTAGTCAAATTTGCCAAAAAATTTGAGCGAAACAAAAGGATTCCTATCGGGATAAAGTGCAAAATCAACTGAATAACTTCCTAGGAGTGAGAAAACAACTCCAAAAGGTCTTAAATACCTTAGCACTTTAAAATCACCGACGTGGACGTTCAAAAACACATTAACGCTCAAAAGGTCTACACTTAGACAAAATTAGGATCATTTAAAATCTCAACCTTACGTGCTTGATCCTATAACTTCAAAAACCCTAAACAACAATAGGCATGATCAAAATTTCAAGACTCGGGCACAGGAAACTCAAAATTGCCCACTATGCTGCCAAAACCCTAACCTAACCAATGCGGAAAGCAAGAAAAGAGGGGGTCCCTGTTTGCAATGGGGTGATGTGTGAAAAGGTCACAACACGACCCCATCAACAAATTTCCAACACCCAAATAATAATTAAAAAAAAATTGAATGGAGCTAGAAAATTTCCTATTTTGGAGAACTAAATTGAAGCAACATACTCCTATTCTGTCTTGTGATGGAGAACGATCACAACCCCAAAAAAATTCATTGTTACCGGTCAAGTATTACTCTCAACCTCAATAATCTGTGAGACGTGGTTGATTCAGCTTTGTCTGTAACTTTGATCGCAGCCTATCTTCTTTAGCATGTTGTTCCCGATCTCCTTCATGGCATGATTCACTTCTGAGTTTTCACCATGTGGATTCCACCATTATGGTGAGATGGAATGAATCTTTCCCAAACCTATGCCATTGTCTATAATCATAGTACATGTGTGGCTCTTAGCATTCACCAGTCAATAAAATTGAGAAGACTTTGCATAAATCGTAGCAGTATAAATTTAATATGGCGTTGTTGATGTGTTTTTTATGCACATGCGAACACAGAATAAAATACCTAAGGTACCTTATCCTCTCTTGAACAAAGTTCCCAACTGCTGAAGATTTCGCCGAAGGATCAGTCAAAGTAACTCCAAGGTTCTTGTATGTAGGTTCTCTACGTGTGGATAAGCTCTTTGTGGTATGATGCGATTTGTTGGAATCACAAGGGGACTTACACTTGACGACCTAAACGTCTGATTTGCTTTGAATATTGCTGGAACACAGGATTTCACTAGTCTAGATTTTTGAAAAAAGGAAAAAAGGATGAGGGCGAGGGAAGGATCTAATTTTGACACTAAGAATGTAGGAGCAATGAATGATCTTTGATGAAATTCTAACTAAGTCTTGTTTTGACATCCCAGGACCATCTCCACAAGATTAATGTGATCTTCGGAGGAAAGCTTTATGATGTTCAGATCATCGCTACAGGCATAGACACCATCAGGCTGATGCATATCAGTGAAGAAGCGACAATTGAAGTTAAGCTTAAGCTGAATGATTCCAGTTGACTACACAAGGCAAGTCTGCAATCAACAAACTGCTAGTAGTATGGATATACGAATTTCACCATCAATCAAACACATTTCTTCCACTCATCTAATAACATGAAATCAAATCTGAGAAGTATAGAGACCATGCAAATTGTTGAATCGACCCATAGATTTCACCATTTCTTCAATGAAGTTTTACAAGCCTTTTACAACAACATCTTGGCAACAATCTTTGCCTTCTCTTTCTATTCTACTTTAATTGCTATTCTATCAACTGACTATTCACTATTTCTAACTATTCACCTTCTAACTACTGACTAACTATTGTCTATTAGCTAACCATTGACTAACTATTAGCCTTTACAAATGAGGAGCCAGGGCTTATATAGCGCCCTCAATACAATTCAATGGCTCAGATCAATTTGAGATCAATGGCCGAGATTTTACAATGAAAACCCTAATTAGGGTTTGTTACAACAAACTCAATTTTGGCCAATGAAATAATTGCATTATTTGGACACATGTCTTCTCTGGAATATTCGACCAATGGAGAACCGGGGTAGGTACATCGAAGTTTGTGCCATCTCCCATGAGTCAGGTACATTGAATCTGGACACGCTGAGGTGGACCAATCCAACTGGAGGAGTGATGACTGGGATGCCACCTTGTCTGACACTTGTAACTTGGTAGATATTCAATTTGATGTTGCTGAGAAGCTAGCTTTAATTAACTCTTCTGAAACTGTCTGCTTCTTCAACGAACCCTTGCTTTAACTTCCTTTGTCTTCGATGTGTAGGATGGATGGTGTACCTTTCCTTCGAATGTTGGACTGGAAGAGGTCGTCCCTGATGATGCTAGACCTGAGAAGGCCGTCCTTGATGATGCTGGGCTGGAGAAGGTCGTCCTTGTTGATGCCGAACTAGAGAAGGTCGCCTTTTAACTGCAAGACAAACAAAAAGATGATTAAGGACACATAATAAATTCATTTCAACATAGCATTTTATACCTTAAATCATCAACAAGAAGACATCAAAATTAAGTTTGTTCAAGAGTCTTTCCAGGGACAGGCCCTATAAGAATTTCGCCCTGGACCCTCTAGAAGGGTCAGGAGCGAATTTTGCACTTTTGGACAAATTCCATCATGTCTTTATTCCAAAATACCTTCCAAGGCAAGCATACACTAGTCTTTTCTCCACCAAGGCCTGGGAATCCATTTCTTGATCGTCATTGTGAGCAATTTAGGTGATATTGGGAATTTCGCTCTGGACCCTTTGGAAGGGTCAGGAGTGAAATCCAAGCTTTAGGTCTCAATTCCTCATCTCCTTCACTTCAATTCATCTTGTAGGGCAAAGTAACATCATTTCAACCTCAACTACGCCTTAGGACTCCTAGTCTTGACTTGACACAAGGAGGAAATAGGCAGATGAAGAATTTCGCTCTAGACCCTTTGGAAGGGTCAAGAGCGAAATTCACCTTTTAGCTCAAAATTCACACTTTTGAAGGTCAAACATCTTTCCAAGGCATTCCAAATAGCTTTTCTCACCCTAGTCTAGGCCTGACTTAGCACAAAATTTGGAGGATAAGATGGTTTTAGGGTTTTTCACTTTGGACCCTTTGGAAGGGTCAGGAGCAAATTTTTTGCTTGTAGCTCACTTCTCCATCATTTCAACTTCAAATCACTTCACAAGGCAAGGAAACACTTCTCTTCTCTCATCCAACTCCAGTTTGACTTAATTTTGCAAGGAGAAAAAGGTGATTGAAGAATTTTCGCCCTGGACCCTTTGGAAGGGTCAGGAGCGATTTTCATCATTTGGCACAATTCCTTCAAACTTGATAATTATTGACCATTCAAGGACATGCCTAAAGACACCTCTAATCTTGACCCACACTAGACTTGGCATAAATTTGAGGGAAAAGATAGGTTTTGAGAAAATTCGCTCTGGACCCTTTGGAAGGGTCAGGAGCGATTTTCAAGTTTTCTAGCATGTTCCTCCATCATTTCATCTTGAATTCACCTCACAAGGCAAGGAAACACCTCTCTTCTCTCATCCAACCCAAGTTTGACTTGATTTTGCAAGGAGAAAAGGTGATTTTAAGATTTTCGCTCTGGACCCTTTGGAAGGGTCAGGCGCGAATTTCCTATTTTGAGCTTGTTTTGGCTACTCCATTACCTCAATCCAGTATTCAAAGGCAAGAACACATCAAATTCCACCTAACCATGCCATAAAACTCAATAATTTGACCATCTCCAAGAAGAAAATATGAGTTTCCAAGAATTTCGCTCTGGACCCTTTGGAAGGGTCAGGAGCGAAAATCTTGTTTTGAGCTAAAATCATCATTCTTTCAATTTGAAACTTCATTGCAAGGTTAAAATCTCATCTCCCTTTGCCCTAGGAACAAGGTTTTAAGCCTGAGAAAGGTCAAAAGGTATGCTTGTAAGGAATTTCGCTCTGGACCCTTTGGAAGGGTCAAGAGCGAAATTCACCTTCTTGGCTAGAATCCTTCATTTTTTCAATGCTTTCAAACATTTCCAAAGTCCAAACATGTCCACACTTCCCTTCAAGATGCCTTGCAACTCAAAATTTGGTTAAACTAGGGAGGAGATGAGCCTTAGGAGGATTTTCGCTCTGGACCCTTTGGAAGGGTCAGGAGCGAAATTCACCATTTGGGCTTGATTGTTCATTTTTTTAAACTTCAATTTTCTCCTGGAGGCAAATATAGATCGTTTTCCATCAAAGGAGCAAGGTTTCAAGCCAAAACAAGGGAGCAAAAAAGGTTTATGATGAATTTCGTTCTGGACCCTTTGGAAGGGTCAGGAGCGAAATTCACCTTTTGGCTAAAATCTTCATCTTTCAAAGTGTCCAACTCCCTCCCAAGGCAAGAACATACCAATTTATCCTACATCACGCCAACACCTAGCCAAAACAAAGAAGGAAATAACAGCTACAAGGATTTTCGCTCTGGACCCTTTGGAAGGGTCGAGAGCGAAAATCATGATTTGACCTTGATTCTTTCTTTTTTCAACTCTAATTTTCTTTGGGAGGCAAACATAGACTACTCTCCTTTCATCTCCATCTTGGTCTTGACTTTAGCAAAGGGGAAAATGAGTGTTTTCAAGAATTTCGCTTTGGACCCTTTGGAAGGGTCAGGAGCGAAATTTCTATTCTAGGCTCAATTCACCTTCAAACTAACTTGACTTTGTCTTAGACTCGATCCTAGATCCATTTCCTTCCATATCCTTGCAAACTTGCTCGACCACTCTTTGACTTAGGCCAGATCTTGAGTCTTTGGTGAATTTTCGCTCTGGACCCTTTGGAAGGGTCAGGAGCGAAAATTGAAATTCGCTTTGGACCCTTTGGAAGGGTCAGGAGCGAATTTTGACATTTTAGCCTCTTCGTCAGGATTATTTTATGGAATATAACATTTAAGTATAAGAAAGAAGAAATGTCACTTATACTTTAAGTTATATTCCATATATACTTCCAAGATGTTTGAGAGTGGTTTCGGACCTCCAGGAGTTATATTGCAAAATCTAGTTTTTGGAGGATTCTTCAGTTTTCCAGACTGAGTTAAATTTCAGGATCAGGACATTTAAAGATCAGGATGACATTCCAGACTTTATCACTCACCAACTTGACCTAGTTCGGACCTTCAAGAATGATACTCACTCACCAAGCAAGACACAATTAGTAACAAGAGCAAAACCAAGCCCTAAGGAAGACTCTCAAAGAAACCCTAATTCTGGGGCCTTGTGGACTCACCCTGGCTCAAGCAAAGCCTGCAATCCATCGATCCCCTCGACAGCACTCATCCTGCAAAGGCTAACAGACAAAACCTTAAAAGACCTAGAAAACAAACCCCACAAAGCGAAAAAAGTAGGGGTCCCCATTTGCAATGGGGCGATGTGTGAATACGTCACAACAGGCGCCAAATGTGAATGGCACACCAAAACGCCAACCTCGCTCCACAAATAAATAACAATGTTATTTGCTCAAGCAAGGACGGTGTCATGAACCATGCCTAATCTATGTATAATAAAACCAAATGTAATAGAAATCATAATTTGTGAATACAATGGTTTAAATTCTAATCCATAAATCTTTTGTGTACCTTTATATTGATGTATTATATTTTGGTGTATTATTTTGATTTATTATATTGATGAATTATTAATTTGATTATCCTAATACATTTAAATTGATTTATTATTTGCTAATTAATAATCAGTAATTGATTGTATGATACAACAATTAAAAAATAATAATAATAATAATAATAATAATAAAAAAATAAATAATAATGATGTTCCTATGTTAAATCAACAAAGAGATAATAACATAACAAACAATATTAAATACCAAAAGTATCGGATCTTAATTATAATGCAAGAGAGGGACGTGACCTTTATTAAAGCCACGTCTCTCCCCAAGGGGCATCGGACCCATTAGTATAAGACCTGGGTTGCACACGAAAGGAGGAAGGAAGAAATAAAAAAGGAAAAAGCCACGGGAGATAAGAAAGAAGGATACGGACAGACAAAGGGAGAAGGAAACATCATCGGTGGCAGCCCAGTCTGTTACAAGACAATCCAACAGCAGTCAATAGGAGGTAAGTACAGTTTGAATGTTCTTTTTATTATTAATACTTAAGTTTCACGTATAGCTCACAAAACATGTTGTAAATTATTAAGTATGAAGTGTATTTTGTTTTACAATTTAAAGAGAGATTTAAGAAAATAACCAGTCAGCACATATAATATGTAGACCAGAAATATGGTCTGCTGCTAATATAGTTTTAGAATTGTTAATTCAATCAGTAACTCGGATACAACTTAATGTCATTAATGCAAGTCAATATAATTAATACTAATAATTTAAATTAATATGGCCATTACAACTAAGGTATTCAGGATAGTTAAATACATCAATAAAAAAACATTCATACAAATTATTATATCAATAATATCAATAATGGTAATAATTAAGCAATGCAAATTTACCAAATGTAATGATAACATAATATGTGGACAAATCACTAAATAATTAATTGACAATGTAATTTAAATAAGCCGTATTAAATTTAATTACTTAACCTATAGATGGCAATGAACTTATTCTGCGTCTTTCTCTAATACTTGCAAAGATAGGGAGCGTGTGGGGGAAAGGCAGAGTAAATCGGTCACATGGCGAAAATGTCCCAAGACGGGAAGTAATCCCTGAGGGAGCCGCATGTAGACCGTGTCATGCGCCCTTGGCATAGTAAATCTTCCATCTGGTAAGGATTAGCAGAGTAGGGAAGAAGAGGCTCATGCAATCTATGGGGTGTAAATCATACAACACAAATTTACAATCCTTTAACTTATTGGAAATACTTTAGCATTTCATTATGGGCATAAGTAAATGATTGATAGGTATGCATAGTATTAGCTATGGTTGGATAATATGGGAAAAGACCAATTTTGTATAAAGGATGAGCTCCTATTCCTAGATCCTAAAATTATTGCTTTATTTATGTTTTAGGGTGATTTTAAGAAGGGGACATCACAGACGGGTCTGTGAATTAAATCTGCCACATATCACATGCGCACTGGACATGATATGCTCCAAAAGAAACTAGGTGATGAACCTGCCAAAAAATGGTTGCTACACCCGAATAAACAACCTGAGACTTAATACACCAGCACCAAACAGATCACACTCGATGATGGTGTAACAAGCCTCCCACAAAGAAAGCATAGGCCAGCGATTGATGCGCCTGATATGAAGAGTCTGATTCAGCAAATCACGGCATGGGAAGGGCGATGACTGGGGCAATCAATTATTTCTTCATCCACAAATAGCTCACGCTTCTTCAACAAAGCTGCGCACTATCCTCATGCAAGTTCGATTCTCAGAGTAGTGATATTCATGCCCGTATACCAGCCCTTCAATATGCCTACACCTACGCCTTATTCCTAAAGCTAATCCAAAGAATCTGGAGATACATCTGGCTCTGATACCATATCAGATATTGTAGAACAATCGAATAATCTCACTTTGCATTATGTGATATATTTATACATAAAAGAGATGTGTAACTGTGTATTCACGGGTTCAACAATTAGCTTAAATAAGCTAACAAATAATAACAAACCAAAACAAACATAAACAAATTAACAAATATCAGAACCTATCTACGTGAAATGATGGAATATCCAACACATTCAACAACCATTGAAAGATATGTCCACACTGTACTAGCAGCAAGTCATTCATCCTAGACAATTGTGAGTGGTATCCATTTCAGCCTTGGCTTGGATGTGGGAGATTCCAGATTGCTGGGAAGATGTCGGTCGCTGTGTTAATGTTATGAGACAATTGTGAGGTTAGAAAACAAGATTTATTCTATGTATTCTGCAGCTTTAAATATTAATCAATCAAATTTGCAATCTGATTTTAATAGCAGAAAAGTAATGTTCGGAGCAGCAAATATAACTTTGAGTAATTGTCATTTTTTAAGAGTATTCAAAGCAAACATGCTTGAGTTTCTTGCATGTCATCATAAATGTTTTAAACTTGCAAACAAACATCTCAGAAAACCATTACAAGCAGAAAGCAAATAATTTCATGTGCATGCATACAATCATTTGACAAAATGTTCTTTGGTTGAGTAGTCGGGAACCAAAAAAAAAAGGCATAAGATTGACAGGGGATCTTATAGTGGTATCGGAGTTGTGCATCCTGCCAGCCTGAGGGGTTATCGTTGAATAATCATTTTCAGAATTGCTTTTGATCAGCTGCTACATAGTGTTGGTTTTATTTTTTTTCAGAAGGTAAGATGAAGACATTTGAAGAGTCATTTTTAGAATGCCTGAAAGGATTGAAGCAAAGTTATCAAGAATAAGGTGAGAGTTATCAAATTTATACTGAAAGTTTTCTGAATTATGGCAAGAATTTAATACAACTGTAAGCATCCCGAGTGGTTGAGACCTCTTTTTCAGTTAAAAAGAAAGCAGAAGCAAATGAAAAGGATTCTTCTAAGGCAAGAAATCATTAAGGCAGCGAGAACAAACAAAGAAGACAAAACCTTTGATTTTCATGAAAAGGTCCCTAGGAGCTTAATCACCTATGCATAAGGTGAATGGTAAAGATGCTAGAGGAAGAACAAAAATTCACGGAGGAAAGATTGCAAAAAGAAAAACAGAACATTTGTCTAATTAGCCATCCAGGCATCTCGGTAGAAGAATGTGCTAAAATTGAACCTGCTGAAAAATTCAGTATCCTCATGCCAAAATTGCAAGGAAATTCAGGAGAAGGAAATTGCTTCTGATGATGCTTCTGAAATTGAGGATGAAGCTAATTCTTCATGTGCTTCTACTAATGAAGATGATTACATTGATGTTCATGAGATCGAAGAATCTGATCTCGCTAAGTCAACTACTACGGAAGTTTGGACAAACAACAAAGAGGATAAAACCAACATAGTTTTGCAGCAACATGATACTTTGGTTTTTAAGGGAAATGAATCACTTGTTGCTTTTAAAAGTGAGGTGTGCACTACTCTTTATATTGGTGATTTAGAGATTATTATTGATAAGCATTATGAAGAATGGATTCTCTTGATGATTATGTGTTTGATCATAATGCTGTCTCACCATTCCTTCATGAAGATTGTATGGCATCATCTAGTGAGTCAGCTGATTTTGATGATGGCATTGCTCTTACACATGAAAGAAAATCAGAAAATTTATTGTGTGGCAGCCCTAGTCACTTTGACAAATTTAATCAAATTCCTTTGGCATTGCAAGATTTGAGTGACCAATTATTGGTCACAAAAATTGTGCAAGTGTTAACAAGCGCAGATAATACTCACAAACACATTTAAGATCTTATTTGGAAAACTCAAATTGAGGAGAGGCAAAAAGGAATTGCAAGTGAAATCACTAATACACAATTGCACATTATCAAATAAGCAGTAGAAAAGATGAAATCTGATTGCTTGCAACTGCTCATGGATAGGGATCTTGCCATCAAGTTCACTAGAGACAAGGAAAGAGGATGATGAACTTTGCTTACAGCTAAGTATGGCTCACTTTTCATTATACAAAGCATAAAATAAGATATTTGTTGCAGCCACAACCAAGGAATCAGAAACTAATACAATGATTATGGAAATCAAACAAACAGTTGAAGGAATCGATGAGCTCCATAGGGATGAAATAGGGTACAATGGTTTCAGCATTCCTTTCATTAGCAAGATTCAATGTGTTGATGAAGTTCAGAAGGTACAACAAGAATGTGAACTCTTGGATTTTGAGAATCAATGTTCACATAAAGATGCAATTTGCAGCCATGAGATAGTTGCTATAAAAGATTATGCAAGCGGTTTCAAGAATGATACCGAAGTTACAAGACTCTCTGAGTCCAGAGGCGGGTTGGCTCTGCAGAGTCCAGAAGACTCTGGACTTGGACTTGGTCGAGTTTGTCCGAGTCTAGTCAGACTCGCCGAGTCTGCCAAACTCAGCAAACTCGCCGAGTCCTGAGGATTAGACTCTGTCGCGGCCAATCAGCAAAAAAGGCAAAGAAACTATTTATACTTTCAGAAAAAACACAAATACCCAAAAGAGATACAAGGCATTTATATAAAAGATCCATTAATTGAAGCTCAAGTATGCTCAAGAGTCTACAAATTTCAATGTGGAAGAAGATGATGGCAAAGGAAGGTTCTTAAAATCTTATATATGCCATGAAAGATGGCAAGGTTTCAGATTGGAAATTGAGAGCCATAACCCAAAAGGCAAGATGGTGATGAAAAAAAATTGACAATAATATCTTTCAATATAACAAAAGCGAAGGCAATAAATTTGCTTATTTGGCAACAAATATTGATCAAGGGATTTTACATTTGGAAGGTGTCCTACACAAATTTGATTACTATCCTATCCCAAAGACATTGAAAGTTTCTTGGTGGCTGATGCCTCCCTTGCCTACTCTGCATATTTTTCTGCCCACCATCACATCTATGCTTAGCTTGACATTTCACTGCTTTTGTATTGTCTTTTTCACTCCCCTCTTGTGATTTTCTCAGAAGGTGGGAGCATTGACTTGCACTTCGAAAGCCTTTTCTATTGTTGCTTACTTTGGAGGAAGAATATACTATTGTCTTTTCCTATTTTATTTTTCAAGCTCAAATGCCTTGTATCTCTTTTGGGTATCTGTGTTCTTTCTGTTCCATGAATAAAAAATAGATTTTAGAAAGAAATTAGTTTTGATGCCATGGATTTCATATTCCATGAATTTTGTAGACATTTGAGACTATTAATATTTCTAATGTGTTATTTAGTTTAACTTATTTCCTTCAGCTCAAGCATAAAATTTGCATTTATAATTATGTGATCAATGTAAACTTGTGTATGTGCTCAAAGCAGCTTCTATTTGATGAGATTATCGTGTCTTTAAGGTTTATTTATTAAAAGATTCATGAAACAGGTTTTAAATCATTAAAAATCTTTGAATTTCTTGGGTTTTTCAATTTGATGAGTCTTGGTCGATTTTTTGCCGAGTCTGAGTCTGAGTCAAAAATCAGCTTGCTGAGTCTGAGCCGAGTCCGAGTCTTGTAACTATGAATGATACACTTGATGGATCAGTAGCTAATGATGAGAAACCAAAGTTACAAGAAAATATGCATGAAATCTATGAAGACACCAACAAAAGATATGAAGCAAATGCTGATTTTAAGATGGTGAACAGAAGTTCATATGATTTTGTTCGTCCAATGATGATAGATATTATCTATGCAGGTGACATTGGTTTGGGGTATCGTTTTGCTAATTTTCAAGATTGTATGGCTAAGCATGAGGTTATGTTTGTGGACCCAAGCTACTCACAAGGTATGACACTCTACAGCAGATCTACTTTCCCTTGCTTCATGAAGATTATCACGTTGAAAGAACACATGGTATGTAAAGAATTTGCCAACATGGATCTAACGAGAAGTTTGAGTTTACATTGGAGACATTTTATTAAAGGGCTGATTATGGAAACCGAGAGATTTCCTTTAACTATGATACTCCATATTGATAATACACAGTTGTCCTTAGATATCACTTGTTTGAGTTATTTATCAAATAAAACATTGATGATTCCCAATTTTGAAACTGTTGTTTGTCATTCATTGCTAGCTAATGATCAAATATTTCATACCCCTGAAATATCCTTGGTACTTAAACTTGTAAAGTTTTGCAATGAGTTTGGTTTTGATATGAAGTTTTGTTTCAGAGCGTGTTTAACATTGCGTATGCAACGATATATCTTGCAAAGAAAGATTAAGGACAGAATTTCCAAGGAAAGATACAAACTTTCTAAATATTAATGTTTATGTAAGGAAAATAGGTGTTCATTACGTTATATATATTCTGCTGCATCAAATGAGAAAATTCACAGGTCTTGTCATGCAATACACATACCCAGGACTAGAAGAATGAGCTGAATTAATCAAAATTCCAGCAACTATTTGCACTGCTCTTTCAGCAACAAGGATGTACATGTAATCATTGATGATACCTCTTCATCTAATTCTGTCCCAAAACCTTGCTAACATATCCTGCCCATGCTGTCAAGCAAAAAGATATACCTCATAAAGCTGTAGATCTGTCTTAGTTTTGAAAGCTTCCAGAAATGGGGGACTCCAAGAATCAATCATAGCCACCATGCTTGAACTTTTGTATGCCAAACAATTACGGTTCTGAGTTTATCCCTGAAAATCACAACCTCTCTGCAAATCATTCTTAATAGAGGGAGGCGCCAGTTGTGTGGAGACATTTCTACCTTAAGCTATCAGACCAATATAAAATTCTCCAACCTGCTATAGTGATGAACATCTAAACTGACTTCTGCTGTCTTAAGTGCTCTGTGGATTCTGCAATGAATCCACCATGATGACAACCTGGGTTTGCGTCCAGACTACCAAAAGACCACTAGGGTTTCGTCCTAGGGCTGGGAGAACACGCATGTGATGCTCATAGAAAAGTTTTGATGGTAAAAAGATAATTGTGAATAATGTGGACTCCCCAATCATTTTCCTTTATATCTCTTTTTTCCTCCATCGGCATGTTCATTAAATATATTTAATGTTTCAACTTTGGGTTTGAATTATGCCGCCCCAACATGTAAGTCCCCCAAGTCATAATATTTAACTTAGGCTTATATTAAGTTTTCCAAAATAATTAATCGCCCCCATCAATAAGTCGCCTCATGTCATATTAAAATGGTCCCCTTAAGCATTATTTAAATATGAATAAGCATTAAACTTGCACTTAGCACCCCCATTGACCAATAAAGTGGCCCCCGCAATTAATTAAATATGAATAATTAATAAACTAGTAACTTAAAGCTCCCTTCATATTTAATTAAATAATTTTATTCCCTTATTAATTTTGCTTTAGCCTTCGGGAATGATAAAGGTTAGCAAATTATCATTAATTGAGTGCTAGGCGAAAGGGGACATTACACCTCAATTTTTGAGTTGCCATAATTCCATTAGTATGCAGCAAATTGGAGAACTTGCAGACTGTGTTCAAAGGTTTTCAGCATACGCAATGACGATTAGTGGTTGTCCTATAACATTGATCACAAGATTTTTGAACTTTGTATTTGATGTTTGTAGATGATTGCATGGATTTATATGCACAAGATTGACACTTCTGCACTTGGAATGTGATTGTTGATGTTAATAATTTAATGAGTAATGCACATCCTTTCACCTTGAGGACAACTGATGATTCCAAGACTTGGGATCCTATTGAGGTGTGTGGTGATGAGGTGAATCCGTCTGAATTGTCTATTGGGCCACCTAGGATTGTTGATAGTTTACTTCTTGCAGTGGTTATTATGGGTCAGATCATCATAGGTTAACGGTTGACTTTCTGTGTTAACTACAAGGAAGGGAGTACTATTGTAGTCTTCAGTTGGATTGGACGGATCCCATTAATGTTGACTCTACAAGCCTCATCACATGCACTTGGTGAGGGCCACATGGAATCAAAGTAGTGCAATGTCAACATGGTGGAGTTACTCTTAAGGTATCTATGCACAAGGTCTTTCTCAGGGGTTTCTGGTGACTAAAGATGATGGAAGAAGCATACCATAATCAAAGTAGTGCAATGTCAACATTGTGGAGTTACTCTTAATGTTGGTATCTATGCACAAGGTCTTTCTCAAGGGTTTCTAGTGACTAAAGATGATGTAAGAAGCATACCATGAGATGTTATGGACCTTAAACATGTTAATAATAAATATTGCTACTATTACTTCTTATTTCAGACTTCATTTGAGTCTATTTGAGTTATTGCAAGTCTACTAGAGAGAGATTACGAGTAGAACTTGGTCTACTATCAAGTTGGTGGCTTTTGGGGAGACATTACTGGCCAAGGACATGAATAAAAATTTAGTTTTGGCCAAGATTATTAGGTGTTGTAGCAATTATCTTTTCTAGAAAATACTATATTTTGAAAAATCAAACTTGTAAAACTGCAGACTTGAGCAATTTTAGTCCAATCAGCTCATTGTCAAAGATAGTTTTGGGCTTCAAAAGGAGAGAATGACTGGTTTAGCTAATCAACTTTGGTGTTGATTGGATGATTGGGCACCAAATCAAAGTTATTATTTACATTCAGTTTGCACTTATTTTTGGGACACCAAATTAGATTTCAGTGCCAATTATTATAGGAGAGTGCAAGGTGTTGGGAATGTATTAGCTTATGATGACTTTCTTACTCCTATGGAGCATAGGTTTGGGTTTTTTGAAGGGCAATACTCTAAGGAGTTGAACATGTTTTTGCAATATTGGATTTCTCTTCTTACAGGTTGTTTTCAGGGGGTCTCTTGTGCAAGTGTCCAAAAAGACAGTGCTCCGAGAAGATGGTGTTGCAGATCCCTAGGCTGACTTGAGACCCTAGGATCATATTTGGTTACAGTTTGAATCATCTTGGTGATTTGGAGTTTGAGTTGGCATTGCTTGAGGTCAAGCAATCTTTGGGAAGGGAGGACTGTAATGTCCACATTTTCGAGTTCTCTTGCTTTTGTTGGCTCTATCCTTCTAGGTGTGTGCCGACTATATCAAAGGGTTTATTGACGTTACCAATGAGTTCTAATGGTTTAGGGGAGTTGCATGACACTTTCAATTGTTATTTTCGACTTTCGATCTGGTCTCTAAGATTCTTGGAGGGAGTGTCTATTTTTAGTAAATCATTTGGTCGGGTCCATTTATCATCATTCATCATCAAGATCACCCCTACGCAACCAATTTTCGACTCCGACTCATTTCAACCATTGTCGCTAATTGGGTGTAATATTGAGTTATATTTAATTGATTTTACTAAGGTTGCCATCTTAATTAAAACCATCTATTGGGCACCTTAGTATTATAGCTCGTTGGAAAGAGAACAAAGCATTGGAAATATTTTAAGGTAATATAAATCACTTTTGGAGTTAAAAGGCTTATTAAATTAATAAAATGATTTTAAGTGGAGTTTATGGAAAATTCCCAAAAAAGATTAGAAAATGGGGGTTTGAGAGCTTATTTGGTATGCTTGGTTTTATTTTCTATTGGAGAGCTCTGAGAGCTTGTCTTTCGATTTGGCAAGCCCTAGGATGAACCCTTGGTTTTTGGTGGATTGGACGAAAACATAATTCCATCTTTGGAGTGAATTTGCTTCAGGATTCACATTGTGCTTCATTAATCAGTTTGAGGAGTTATTTGAGCTTCAAAGAGATATATTTCTGCAATAATCTATACTTGCTACAGTAGTTCTTACATCTACGATGTCGTGCTACAATACTAGGTTAATTTCAGTTTGGTTTATAGGGTTTTAGATGAAGTTCATTGAAGATTTGGGCATGAAATAGTAACAGAATAACGGTTGACAGTAGCTGGGCAGTTATGGTGTATTCTTCATCTGTATTTCATTTCCAGCCCTTTACTAAATGACTGCAGCAGTCATTAAACATTCAGGAGCAGATTCAATGATATTTGTATTGTATTTGTGAACTATTAAGTGTGCAACCGTCACGCATTAAGGTCTGATCAGAATTTTTGAAAGTTCTGGAGACTGACATACTTTATCTGCACTCAACAACCATTCAAAATTTGTCCACACTTTACCAGCAGCAAGTCATTCATCCTAGACAATTGTGAGTGGTATCCATTTCAGTCTTGGCTAAGACGTGGGAGATTCCAGATTGCTAGGAAGATGTTGGTCACTGTGTTAATGCTGTTCTAAGACAATTGTGAGGTTAGAGCACAAGATTTATTTTTTGTATTCCTGAGCATTAAATATTATTCAATCAAGCTTGCAATCTGATTTTAATAGCAGAAAAATAATATTCAGCGCAGCAGATATAACTTTGTGTAAAGCGATACATGCTTAACTTTCTTAAATGTGATCATAAATGTTTTAAACCTGCAAACGGACATCTCAAAAAACCATTACAAGTAGAAAACAAATACTTTCACGTACATGAATAACACTGTTTGACAAAATGTGCTTCAGTTGAGTAGTTGGAAAAGTTGAAAAAAATTGGCATAAGATTGATAGGGGATCTTAAAAAAACTCAGCCTGAAAACTATTCATATAATACGCATAAGAACTCAGAAACATATACCGTGAATGTATGTAAACTGTTCAATAAAGTACCTATCTTCAGAACAGAGGGAAAAGTAAAAAATTTGGTACAGGCTTTTGGGTGAAAATGGTGGGGGATCTTACAGACTTAAGTTGAATAAATCCAATATATTTAGAACTCTCTATATTACTTATTTCTTTCAATATAGCGAACATGACATCCCAGCATGTTGCATGCAAGCATCAATAATATCTCTGAGAGTGCAAACGCAACTGCATATCACAGTTTATTGTTACAACTTACAAGGATTGCATTACTGGATGCCAATAGAAAAGCATAAGTATGACAGAGATTAAGATCATTTGCCGCATGCAGAAATTTGAAACTTATCTCATTGCTATTACGACTGCGCTGATTCTCATCCTATAAGAATATTCAGAAACAATCTTGATATACTGCAAAGTTTCTAGCAGAAAAACAGCATTTTTCCAATTATTAAGAAAAATGCGCCTCAAAGTCTTCTTAACTAAATTAGGAAAAAGGAGATGACAAACATTAAAAAGAAAAAAGAAATTTATCCATCAGTACTCAAAATTAGCAGGTGTTTGATCTCAGCTTTCAAAAGAACTAAGAAACCAATAGTTTATTTCATGAAGTTTTTAGTATTTGAAAAACTGCGAAGAAACTTCTTGATGTAGCTTTTTATACCCATAAATAAGAGGGCAAGGTGACAGAGAGGAAAACCTCACCGTGTAATTGATGATAAACTCCTGGATACAAGAAATTATATACGCCACACAACCTGTATAAATTCAACCAAGTGACTTCAGGTATGAGTGTATATTCACCTGATAATGTAAACATCAATAGTGATTCCCAATACTATTACACTGAGCTATTTCTCCTCTTGCCTTTATATTTTCCATGGCATATAATTCCAATTTCCTATAATGAAGAAGAATAACACCCTTGCTAGAAGACTAATGCCCTTTCTAGCACTTTTGAACAATACATGTTGTGCAAAACATCAAGATTTTGAAAATATAATTCATTGAAAATAGCTAATATTACAGCTTAAAGGAAATGTTATCCTGAAACTTCACATTGTTTTCTTACCAACAAGAAGGCCAGTGCATATTGTTATGGTCCATTTGGCAAGTGTCAGGCCTGAGTACCTGGAAAAGAAGAAACAAAATGATAATATAATACACAGTACTCAGCAATTCGCTTTGGTGGAGAGACATAAATTATGTTGTTCTTATATAAATTGTTGAACATTTAACTTATCTAAAAATACTGAGAGCACAATTAATAACTTATCCCTTTCAAGATATAATCACCTCATTGTCCAGATTTCCAGACAAATGGTGGAAAAAAAAAAATGGCAAAGTCAAATATATTAAATCAAATTGTGGCACTCACTATATTTGCTCATCATCCCAAACTTGTTTCAACTTTTGTTGTGGACCTTAGTTTGACAATTTCCATATTAAGTAGGATTTTTTCTTTGCTCCATTACTTTTAATCAAGGAAACCGGGAGACGCATCTTCGACCCCCTGAGACACGTCTCGGAGATGGAGACGCGTCTCTGGTACTAGCATCGTCTCCAGAGACTGCTGGATTCGCGGGAGTCTGGAGCCCTACGTCTCCAAAGTGACCGCCAAAAAATGTCGACATCTCCCGACATGTCCTTGCGTCCCCTGGAGTCTCCCGTGCATCTCCCGAAAATAGTCGGGTCTTAAAGTATTTTCTGACCCCCAAAATGTTAACCATACGTATTATTTAGACCCTTTTTGAAGCTGTGAATGCAAAAAGTTAAAAACGAGGGGAAAGCCGAAGTTGAAAATGCAGGGAAAGCCGTGAAGTGTGGACGCGAAAAACGCAGGGATAGTCGTGAAGTGTGAATGCAAAAAACGTAAGGAAAGTCGTGAGTGAAGTGTGAACGGCACACAAAAAGCGCAGGAAAGACCAGAGTGACTAGCAACAGAGAGAAATCGAGGTGGGTTTCTATCTTTCTATAATTTTTTTATAGATTTTTAGATTTTTCATTTTGGGTTTTTCAGATTTCTTTTTCATTTTCGTTTTGCTTGTGAAAGGTTCCTTGCAAAATCTTTTTCTGCACATCCTATCCTTTGACCTTTTGTTTCACTCCCTGAGATGATTTCAGAATTATGTGTTGTTGGATGTCCATAACCTGTTCCAAAGTTTTCATTTTTCTGCATGTAGGAAGAATCTGGCTTTACGCCCACCACAACATTTTGATTTGTTTTTAAATTTTTTACTTTTTAGGAAGAATCTGGCTTTACATCCACCCTACTTTTACATTTGTTTGACAATTCATATTAGGCTACTAGCTTATCATTTGACATTTAATATTTATCAATATTATTGTAATGTCCCCTTTTTAGCGCAACATGATATGGGGTGTCGTTAGCCTATTTTGACATGGTCCCGAAGGCTAACAAGGACATTGGTGGGATCCTGAGGTGTTTTGGCCTAGGTGTTTTCAGTTTCAGGCCAATCGGTGCTGCTTTGACAGGGTTTCTAGACACTTACTATTTATAGTAAGTTAGTCCCCAAGCAGTGACTTGAAATTTTTAGTGTTTCCCTGGTTGGCATAATTATCAGTAAAAATGTTTGAAGGCGACAATGATTTAAAGAGATTATCAACAATGTTTTAATGTTTAACGATAAAGTGTAAAGTTAAATTAAATATTTAACTTTATCGTTATATTATAAGGTTGGGAATATAAAGTAATGCTTAAAATATTAAAAGTTCCCTTTAATGTGTACATTGTGGGAAATAATATTTTATTCTAAAATGTATTATCCCACATTTAGGAAATGAAGTGTTTTGCATCCAGGAAGAAGATATAAATGGAGGTTGAGAGCTCTCTTTTGGGGTATGCTAGGATGAGATTAATGTTATGCTGTTGGATTTCGTAGAGATCTGATTATTGGGCTTGAAGGACGGAACCCCTCTTTGCTAGCATTCTCTTCGCTGTTGAAAGACACAGTCAGGAGGATTAATGGTGTTTTCATTCAGGAAACACATTGGGCTTCATCTGGTGCTCTCGCATGAAGTTTTTACAGGGGTTTGAAAGTGCAGATTTGAAAATAGTGTTTTTGCTACAGTACCGCGTGAATAGTGTTTTTGCTACAGTACCACGTGAATAGTGTTTTTGCTACAGTACCGCGTGAATAGTGTTTTGCTACAGTACCACGTGAATAGTGTTTATTATCATATGGTCTGTAATATTCTTCAAATCTGATTTGTATGCTTGGAGTTGGAATTAAATAAATACCATCAGCATTAATCTTCTTGTTTTTGGTATTTGATATGTCTGGTTGTTATTATATTGAATAAACTTTGAAAGCTTTACAAAAAATAACAGTTTATCCAATTTATCCTATTGCAAATCAAGAACCAAAAATCCAGTAGTCAGCTTGCAAGCCAACTGTTTGACAAAATTACACTAAGTAAAAAGGACATAGATTTAGTGCCAAACAGGGGGTGCCCATTACAATTATTTTAATTTTTTTTTTAAATTTGAGATTTCTGATTTTACAATTTGTAATTTTTACTTTGATTTTCGAATCTTGATTTTTAATTTTGAAGTTTTGTATGAACTGCGTATGAAAAAGTTAAAAACAGTAAGCTATGTATGAGCTATGTTTATTACTTTATTTGAATTTCTGATTTTAAAAAAACATGCTTGAGTGACTAAGTCTGATTTATTTGAATTTCTGATTTTTAAAAAAGTTTTTTTTTAAAAAAAGCTGAGCCTGAAAGTGTTTGATTTGTCAAGTGGTTCTGAATCTTCTGATATTTTTATTTTTCATGTAGAATGTCAAGCAGGGGAAGACAAGCCTTGTATCCATTGTGGAAATATTGTGATCGTATTCCAGGACAAAAAGGTACAGGTGGAACAGCCACAATCAAATGTAAGCTTTGTCCAATGCAGTGGCAAGGTACTTATACAAGGATGAAGGCTCATTTCCTTCACATCCCTGGGAAAGGTGTTGAACCTTGTACAAATGAGGTAGAACATCACGAGGCAGTGAGGATCAAGAGAGGGCTGATGGGAAAGTGCATAATGTTAGCTCCTCTCATGCTTCAACAACAGGAACACAACTGCTGCAACACATAATCAGAATACAGGGACAGCAGACATAGATGTGTCCTCTAGAGATGTAACGCCACAACATTCTCACAAGAGACCATATGTTGGCAACCCCATTGAAAGACTTTTTGATGTGCAAGGTTGAGAAGCAGTTGATGCAGCAATTGCACATTTCTTTTATGCAAATGGAATACCATTTAATGTTGCTCGCTCACCTTTTTACGTAGAGATGGTCCAAGCTATTAATAATGCACCAGCTGGGTATAAGCCACCTGGGTCTGAAAAACTTCGCACTACTCTAATTGATAAAGAAAAACTTCGATTAGAGCAACAAACAGCACCAATCAAAAGAGTGTGGGCTACAGAAGGATGCAGTATAGTGATGGATGGGTGGACAGACACTAGAAACCGTCCACTACTTAATGTCATGGTAACTTGCAGCACAGGCCCTTATTTTTTGAAGGCAATCGACTGTTTAGGGCAAGAAAAAAATGTTGATTTTCTTCATAACCAGTTGTGTGACAGCATTGAGGAGGTGGGGGCATCACATGTCCAAATTATTACCGATGCTGCCCCTGTTTGTAAAGCAGCAGGTTTGATGGTGCAAAAGAAGTATAAGCATATATTTTGGACACCATGTTGTGTGCATTCACTAAATAATGCACTGACAGATATTGGAAAGTTCCAATGGATTTTAGATCTTATAGAGAAGGGACGAAAAATACAGATGTTCATATGTAACCACCACACAAAGGCCATTTATCGAAAATTTGCCAAGGTGGAGCTTTTGAAACCTGTCGATACATGGTTTGCATCTTATTTTATTCTCCTTGACCGACTTTGTGAAGTCAAAGGAGATTTGTGTTCCACCGTAGTTAGTGATGCATGGGCAGCCTGGAGACAATCTACATCAGATATTGCGGTTGAGGTGAGAGGTTTGATTCTTGATGACCGTTTTTGGGTTGATGTTAGATTTATTGTGGAGTTTATTAGGCCTATATGTGAGATGATTAAATTTGCAGACTCAGACAAGCGATGTTTGGGAGAATGTGATATCCCCACTGCATCACATGATGTAAGGTTTTTTTTAAATACAAAATCAATTATTAACTAAGGTAATAATGTTAACACACTATTGAGGAGATAATACTAATAAATCATTAGAAGAGAATTGATTAATTATATTGATATTCAATTCATTTAATATAATTAATATGTTTAAAGTTTATTGATATTTAATAATAGTCAAAGTGCTTATTAAATATATTTACATTAAAATAGGATTCGTTCATTTTAATAAGTTAATAAGGTATTTGTTTTCTTTATATATAAAAAATAAACTAGGTGGGAGCCCCCCCTTCCCACAGGAAGTGGTGGGACGGGAAGCCGCAGCCTAGGCTGCACCTACGGTCACACCCCTTCCTTCGGAAGGGAAGTGGTGTGACGGTAGCCATAGCTTAGGCTGTGGGCCGTCACATCCCTTCCCACGGGAGGGTGCCCGTGGAGGGACACGTCCACTCCCTCCCACGGGTATAAAACCCGATCAAACCGCTAGAGTCAGAGGAGGCAGGGGAGACGAAAAGAAAGAGAAAGGAGTCAGGCATTGCAGACCAGACTGCGGACAGACAGGTAAGAGGTCTGGGGTATAGGTAGGAAAATAGACAATGAATATTAATATATGTATATTAATGTATGTAGGAATAGATTAATATATATATATTAATAAATATAAATATATAAAAATAAACAATGATATTTAATATGTATATATAAATAAGCATAGGAATATATATATATTAATAAATATAAATGTATAAAATAAACAATGGTATTTAATATGCATATATTAATGAATATCAAAATAGTTAATATATATATTAATAAATATAAATGAGAACTTGCTGTATGCATATGTAATGAAGGACTCTTAAATGTTAAGGAATGCTTATAAACATTAATATGAATACATCAGGATAGTAGGAATGTAGATTAAATACATATGAATAAAGGTTAATGAACATTTTATGAATATATGTAATGAATACAAGATGATGGACATGTGGATTATGGAATAGGGAAATAGTAAATAAAAATGCAAAGGAATGTATTGTAAATGTAATCACATGAGGGAGGCTATAGGGAGGAAACTCTCTTAACCTAAGGGAGGGATTATGATAATCCCTAGGGCAGTATATACTGAACATTGATATGCATATGTATGGCTTGGTTGATTGAGTTCAACCGAGAAGAGACGGCTCTAGCCGGTCCCCTCTGAGGACTTGGATGATGGGATGCATCACCCAAGGCAAGGAATGACATAGGGTCTTCCTTGGATGGCTTGGGTGTAAGAGTTACAGCCAAGACAGGAATCGAATTAACCTTTGATTTCCTGGAGGGCTTGGATGTAAGAAATTACATTCAAGACAGGGGTCGAAATTCACCATTCGACTTCCTGGAGAGCTTGGAACCAAGATGGGTTCCAAGAAAGCGAGCTTCATGGCCGCCTAAGAACATATCGCCGTATGGCTTCCGTATCCTTTTTTTATTAGATAAAAATCATGATCATGTTAATTAAGTATTTCTAAGTTAGATTGCAATTTAGATTACTTCTATGTATATATGTTTATTATATTCTAACAAACTGTTTTGCAGGCCAAAGATCCCAAACTAGTAGGGACATTACAGAGAAATTTAAAGAAATAGGTTCCATGTGTGAAAGAATCAAGGAAATAACAGATGCTAAAGATTCTTCTTTATATTGTTTGATAGAAGAAAAGTTACATGGAAGATGGAACAAGCTTAACACACCCCTTCATTGTGTTGCCTATGCCTTAAATCCTAAATGCAATAATACACAAGAGACCGGAAAGAGGGCTCCATATGAGGATAGAGAGGTAATGAAGTGGTTTTGGGCTGCAGTAAAAAAGATTTATGGTCAAGGTGAGGAGGCTTCAATTATAAGAACACGATGGAATAAGTTTTCACGTGGACATCATGATTTTTCTTCAGTGGAAGCTTTATATGATATGCGAGCAAAGAAAGACCCCATAGAGTGGTGGTGGAACAATGGTGGTGAAACTCCTGAATTGCAATCATTTGCAATAAGATTGCTCTCACAATTAGCTAGCTCTTCATCTTGTGAGAGGAATTGGAGTACTTATGGTTTTATTCATTCATTGAAGAGGAACCGATTAGGGTCAAAGAAAGCAAAGAACCTAGTGTACATTCATATCTCACTTTGTCTTCTCTCTCGTGTTAGTCCTGCATACACGTAGGGTCCTTCAACAAAATGGGACCAAATTGAACCTGATGGAGAAGTTGCAACCATGGTGGATGAAACAGTTGAACCAGATGGCCTTAATGAATTACCCCCTATTCTACTACCATCAGAGGAACCTAAGTTGGAGAGTGATGATTATCTAGAGAGCATCATAGCTGGAGACCTTGATATGGATGAGCAGAACATTGAAGAGTAGAAGATAGATTTCTGATTTTTGTTTTTTGTTTACATATCAGCATCAAACTATCAATATTTTTGAATTTCAATATGACATTATCAATATGTAATGAATCTAATGATAATCTATGTGAGATATCAGATATGTAGTGTGAGTTTTGAACTCTTTGACTCTATAATATATATGATACAATGGCATTTGTGATTGCTGATTACTGATTAGTGATTTCAGATTTGACTTTACTCTTGCTTTCAAAGTTCTATGTTACATTATATTAAAAAAAAATTGGCATCTCCAAGTACCCCCGTCTCCTATTTTTAAAATTTAGCCGTACCAGTACCAATACCAGTCTCCAAGTCTCCCTGTCTCCAAGTGACCTTGCTTTTAATAAATTCCAGAGATGGTTGGTGGTTAGATTATTTGTATGATACTAGGTGCAGAATATGAAAATTAGACACTTAGTTTCTCTTAATGTTCATCTTCATCTTCAAGGAAATCATTGGAATAGTTGAGCCTTATTGGATAGTTGGCTTCATCGTAACTTGTACTTAGATTTATGAACTACCCATCCACAAAAATGCATGCTAGAATTATGTTGTCATTGACTCTGATACTTGATGGTGTATCTCAAGAACAGTTTAAAATGAATTCTGACACCTACAATAACAAGGTTGCCAAAGGAGTTTTTCCCATGGTGTGTTGGTTAAGTGGTGATAATGTTGTTGTATCCACCAAGGTTCAAAATCCCCACTGGGCTATTGTGATTGAAGGCTTGTGCCATCACTGATCCAATGTGTTTGCAGGTTTGAGCCTCAGCATTTCTGAATGGGAATGAGATCCCCCATTTGTGACCTTACCGGTTCATAGCTCCGGGTAAAAAGCTTTTCATGTGGTACCAGAGGGCATGTCGTGCCAGCATCACCAGTCACATTAAAAAGTTTACCTGGCACTTAAAAAAAAAAGAACTACTCTTCATATATGTTCATGATTCTTCTTTATATACTTTGATATAGTCCCTTCCAGCAAGAAGTTTTTTGTTTAACCATGTTCTTGAGATAATATCATCACATTTGCAGTCATGTCTTTTGACGTCTTTGAAAAACAAACTCTATTATGGTTTAGGCATCTTGTGAAGAAGCTAGTATCTGTTGTTGGGTGATCCCTTCTTTATTCTCTATTTCACAATCCTCTTGGAGCTTTACCAACATATCTGTACTAGCAACCAATACTTGCTGCAATCCTCTGTAACACCAATGAGAAATGCTCCATGGTTAGAGAGTTTGTCTTGTAGATCTTGATTCTCTATTTCCAAGTGTGGCATCATCTTTCTCAATTCTGGTTTTTTGTTTTGAGTTCGTTGATTCAAACCTTAGAATTCTTGGAGCCATTCCCTCTTCACAGCTCTTCCCTAAGTTGACCTATGCAACCAAATATGACCTGTAATTCCTTGTCAAATACATTTGATATGAAGAAAAATACATACAAAGCTGAATCAGAAGTCAGCTAATACTTTTCACAAGTCACAATGAATGCAAACTTTGAAACCATATGATCTATGATTGACTTGGATATACCAATGTACAATACTTGAACACAACTCATCATACTGAAACCAGAATACATAAGGTGGAAAACTGATGTGTATTGTAAGTTGTAAAATTGGCTCCTATATACATTTCCATTCAAATTCGACAATATGTACATGTTCAAACTCATGCCTAGATTGCCATAATTAATTCCATTTACTTGCATGATTCCATCATACACAAATTCAATGTTATATGATTGATATCAACTTAACATGGAAACTATCTGTCCTTGCACCCTTATTCCTAGTATCATAAACTCTCTATCATATGGAACATAATGGATTTCACAAAGCTCAAGCCTTGACTTCATCCTTCAAAATTCCTAAAGACAGATCCAGGGCAAGGATCAGAAAAATTGGAAAATAATTTACAAAAGCACTTGATTCCAAAAGCCTTGAACAACAACATAGAATTTAAAATTTTGAATACTTGCTTTCTCAAAATGAAACCAGAATTCAAGGAATGAGCGATTCAACAAGTAAAGGACACAACAGCATCACATGGCAAGAGGGACACAAGATATACTTTAGAGAACTCCAATGTAGAACAGGACTTTGCCTCCTTATATCAACAAGATTGCAATTATTTGCTCCCATGAATCCTACGAGAACACTGTGAAACCTGTAATCCATCTACCATGCTCTCCTAAGTTTGTCCTGGTCTCAGAACAGCTCCATACTCAGCTGGAATGCATGCAATAATTCTAGAATAACTCTAAATGAAGCTATGTTCCCATTGAATTGATTTACAAGAGCATACCAGATATACTTGTGTATCTATTGGGTCAGTAAGACAACACACAAGAATCCAACTGACATATGAGCTAAACCATTAGATGGCAACAATATTCATCTTCCAAAAGTGATTGTCTGATGGTATGATTGGCATAAGTGGATGGATTCAGCCATGCCCAAACACCTAATCTATGTTTAGGTGAAGGGTTTGTGATGGCCAAAATGTATGACACTACAATTTTCTCACACTGACATGCATAGACCAGCTGATTTCATCATAAATGGGTGAATGACAGACTTGATCAGGACTTATGCATTCAACCAGGACCAAATCTATTATTAATATGTTGGTGACCAATTCAACCAAGATTGCAGTAGGAAGCATCTTGAGGCCACAAAATTGTAATACACACTTTTTCTCATCTTGCTTAGAATGTTGGAGAGCTATTGAAGATCTCTATCCTTTGGTGGGGTTATATCAAGCATAGTAACAAATTTTGATGAGTTCTAGCTAGACTTGAGAGCTTGCAATTTTTTTTAGCAACGAGTAACTTGCCTCAAACTCAAGAGTTTATATAGAGAATAACTTGGCAAGTTTTTTTGGCAACAAGTAACTTGCCCTAAACAAGTTTCTAGTGAGTGACATGGTGAGTTTTCACCTAAAACTCTCTTTGAAGAGGCAAGTTTTGGTTAAGAAAAAAAACTGAAACCCTTGTAAAAACCTTTATTATTTTGATTTCTGTCATTTTCATCTTCAATGATTAGGATCTCAGCCACATTAATTCATAGCTTAATGCGTGGTTTTGGGAATCGGACTCAGACTTGGCTTCACAGCACAAAATTTTGACTCGAACTCGAGCCTTAGAACAAATTTGACCAAATACCTCAATGTAATGTCCCCTTTTTGGGATGATATGTGTTATGTTTGGATTAGCTTATTATTTGCCCTCATAGGCTAAGACCAGTGGTTAGAGGGTCCCAATTGGCAGTGCAAGAGGCTTATTGCCATTCTGGAGGTCAGAAGTGTTCAGGATTGCTCTTCGTTTGTTTCAGTTTGACACACTTACTATTTATAGTAAGTGACTATTTCAGGAAAGTCGGGGTTATTATTTATAGCAAGGCACCTGAACAAGCTATGATTACAATGCACAGTTGGTTTGATTAGATAATGAGGGATTTACTATTTATAGTAAGTCAATGATTGATAGAAAGGTACCCTTACTATTTTTAGTAAGGCAGTTGGGTGCACAATGGACACAATGGTTAACTCCTAGGTTCAAACGGAATTGAGAAATAATGATTATTTGTGGAGTTATGTTATTTTTAATTATTAAAAAAGTGATTACTTTATTATAATGTTTTAAGTTCACTTTATATTCAATGAGGCCATGACCCTTCATTTAAGTGACTTAAAGTGCAATTAATGAATTGCATATGAGGAATAATATAAGGTGCCAATTTAAAGGGAGATATAAGTGATTATTAAAATATACTATATTATATTATTGTGCACTAATTGGAGGGAAAAGTAAATGAAATTGAAATGAAATTATATGAGATGAAGCCAAATACAATTGAATAATATAAAAGGGAATTTGATTCATTCTACACTTTGGCATTTGGAGAAAATTGTCTGCGAAGAGAGAAACCAAGGGTTTCAAATTACTTTGGAGAGCATAGCTGCTTCGAATTTGTGTATTCTGAGGTTGTGAGATACCAGCTGAGAATTGCCTCATTCAGGAATCAACATTGTGCATATTGATGAAAGTTTTTTAAAGGTTTTACAAGCGTTTTAAGTGCAGATCAGCATTATTGAAGATAAATATCATTGAAAATATTTATTGCTGGTTGTGCCTACTCTCTTTGGCATGTGGAAAATATATTGTGCAGATTGGAGGTGAAAGTCTTCAAGAGATCTCAAGGGTTTGTGAGCAGTTTTCAAAATATTAAAGAAGCATCCATTGAAGGCTACCTTTTGTGCTGTTATATTGCTGCCAACTTTATACTTCATTCTGGCATCCATTTCAGAGGGTTTCAAGGCATATCTTACCTATGAATTCATAATTTGTAACCTCCAAATTTTCTGGGTATTGTTGCTTTAGATAATAGGGGATATTTTATGAACTGGGTTGTCAATATTTTGTGAAAATACCAAGTATCTCAACTGATATAAAAATCTGGAATTTTCAACTGTGAATTCCCTATGTAATGTTCAGTTTTTAAGTTGAAAATTATTATTGCAATATCTTCTATTTTTCTGCAATATATTGTTGTATCCAGCATTGCATAGTTATCAAAAAAAAAAGCAAAACAGACCAACAGGCAGAAATCAGTCATTCTAAAAGCAAATAAAATTATTTTGGGCTGTGCTGGATGGAAAAGCAAAAAAATTCCCCTTTATTTGGCATATGAATTTTTCAACATTTTTTAGTTTCCTAGATAATTGAATTCTATCTATATTTGCTCTAAATTTATTCTTTATAAGTCTTGCGCATTATTTAAGTTTATTTTGTGTATTTACGTAAAAAAAAATCAATCATCGTGTTTTTACCAAGTCCCGAGTCCAACTCAAAATTTTGGGCTACTAAGTTTTTGTTGAGTAAAAATTTGTGAACCTACGGTGTCAAGTTTGTTGGCCTGTACCATAGATGGAAAACTATCGAAGTACTTGAGCTTTTTCAGGTTTCACTCACAAATCTTTGCTAGGTGAGTATTGACAAGTTTTAGTGCTGAACTTGAAGCAGGCACTTGCAAATACTCAATAAGTCCAATGCTGAAACTTGTTATACACATACTATACATGCAAAAAAACACATTTCAATCTCAAAAATTGCATTTGCTTCTTTTGTCAACCCACACTCTCACATCTTCTTCATACATTAGAGCTATCTAAAGGAGATCCCAGCTAGACACCAACTAACAAATATTGGAGTCTTTATTTATCTCTCACAAGTTACAAATTACAATTATTAATACTGCTTATAAACTTTTGAGTATCTTATTTGCAAGTTCTTGGTGGGAAGATTTTAGTGAAAATAACCCAAACATTCAAACAACCAAATTTTGTTTGAATGTCATTGACACAAAAAAATGCAATAAGTTGATTCAATGACCTAGTATTTGTGCAATACAACCTTTGGATTTGCAAAAAGAAGGTAGACACATCATAGGAGCTTATAAAAGTAGATAATTTCAATCTCTACTATAATTGAATCATACAATGAGTAGACACACATATTCACAAAGGACAAGATTGTTGATATGTGACAAGATTTCTGATTTTGAAAGGCACGCTAGGGAAGGTGCAAGTAGAACAAAAACAAAAGAGATTGGATTGGATGACATCATTGTAGATGATGTCCAACGTGATGTAGAGGAGTCATTGCCATCTAATTTCAGAGTGGAGTTGTAGACTTGGCCTTGTAGGCTAAATAAGGAGTCATCATGTAATGTCTTGAACAATATTTTTTCTATTTTTTTTACTTTCATAATGATATAGCATACAACCTCAATACATTTTGATTACGAAGATCCCATTGTAGGCAAGGTAAGAGTATATGATGAAAAGGAGTTAGACTAATATTACAAAAATATGTTTGTTTGCAACAAACTATACAACTCAATATTGCACTGTTGCAAAACCTAGAAATATTGAAATGGTTATTCTGACAACTGACCTCCAGATTAATAAACAACTAAATACTGAAATACCTGAAGCCTGCCATGCCTAGACCATACAAGGTTCTTTTTTTTTCTTGTTTGGTTTTAAAGATTGGACAAGGATATTACAGTGAACATCAACAGCCTTTATCATTAAAAAATATATTATTTATACCCCAAACTTGAATTTCATCCTCCTAGAGAATAGAAAAGCCTCTTTAAATGAAAGTGAAGAGAACACAAAATATACTGAGAGGGGGGGTTGAATTAGTATTTTAGGTTTCTAATACTTTCAAATGCAAGAAACCACAAAAACACTTAAAGAGAATAACAATCAAAATGCAGACAAAAGATTTCTTGTGGAAAACCCTTTTGTGTAAAAAACCACAGTACACAAGAAGATTTTATTAAATGAACTTGGTTCCCAACCCAAAATACAAAAAATGAGAACCAACTCTCCTTGAATCACGAACAACACTGATGAAGCACCTACTCCACACAAATGAGGCACCAACCTCAAAGTTTTTGCAATTAAATGTTCCTCTTCTTCAATTGTAACACTCTCTGTTGCACACCTTCAAGGAGCTGAATTTCAACCTACTTGAGAATTCGGAAATAATGTATTTTTATTTATTCTGCACTCACAATCTCATATACCAGTCCTCTATATTTCAAAAATCAAAACCATGGGCTATAGAAATAATATGATTCCTGACTTGACTTCACAATGACTAAAATATGCAACCTATCATGAAAACACACTCATAAAAACATTGAAAACGATTCAAGTTCCATCTCCAAAAGGAAATCAATCCTTCAAATTATGTTCCCTTCTTATCCTCTACTCCCTTTATGTTGCAGCCTATTGGTATATATCATTGTGCTCACGATATGTTTTTGATTAAAAACATTTTCAAATCTCTATTCAAAAAGCATGACATCCCTCACAACACCATCTACAGATTTTCAAATAAAACTTCTTTCACACTACACAGAAAACGTATGTCAAATACAGCTTTTATAAAACTGACAACACTCAATCAAATCTCACCACAACCAAAGAATGATATTGCATTGCCTCACCCACTTATCACCACTGGATGTGATCTTAAGGCAAAAAAAATTCTATATACTCGATGCCACACTGCTCTTACAGGCATTTCATATTTTTGCCATGCAAGCTAAGCTTCGACAAACTATTTTTAACATCCCCAAGAATACTTCCAAATGACTGCACACACACACACAAAACATCAACTTTGCACCGGAATAATTGAGTCGATTCAAAACTCTACAAATGATCAACCAATTTTTGATTGAAGGCATTAGGATGACAACGCATCATAGCCAGGTTCGTAGAAAACAACACATGAATGGTCACACACAGTGAATGCACAAACCAACACTCAATGATACTCGTGTAATGTATGGGAATAACGATTCACCAATAGAAAGGAATACGTGACAATCTTCTTCAGCGCAATTGGCACCCTTTTGTTAAAAAACGTATATACCAGCATAAAGCTGCCACGAACTGGAGCACATATCTAATAACCTTTCAAAGTAACTTATCTAATAACCTTTCAAAGTAACTTATCTAATAACCTTTCAAAGTAACTGGTAATCATGTTCTAAAAGGAAAACACAATCTGATAAAAACGGCTTGTGCAGACACATTACATACAGCTAGCATGTCACTTAGCATTTTAAAGAAAAACATTCCTCACAATATAGAATAGGTAACACACAACAAACAAAAGTCACTCTGATTACTTCTTCATTCTTCTAAAACTATGTTTAAATCAAATGTATTCATGCCCACGTTCTTGAAGCATAATTATTTCTCATGGCTCAGCTAATAACAAAAAATAAAAAACAACTCCCCTTATTGGCATAAAACGTGCTTCTAGAAGTTGACATGGCAATCTGCCATGGCACGAAGAAGTTGACAAGTAAGCAACTTACACTAACAGGCAACCAGCTAAAGAAGACACCCAACTAGCTAGACCACACACATAGGTTGCTAAACCAAACAGGCAAGTAGCTGAAACACACAAACAAGCAACTTAAGTAGACACCCAAGTAGCTCAAGTAGACACCCAAGCAACTCAAGCAAGAATTGATGAAAAACCAGCAACTTAAAGATATTTTATCCCAATTATCTTTTCAGAACACCATTGACATCAATGACAAAATTTGCAACAAACTCCCCCTTTGTCATTGATGGCAACTCCATCAGCAAGCAAACTGCAAGTTGCTCCCCCTGACTTACTGCTCCCCCTTTGACATCAACGATTAAGACAAATTTGCATAACTAAAATGGGGCTCATAGAATATAACAATGAAAAACTCCCCCTAAGTCCAATTTGCAATTTAGTGTAGTGAGATCACTCCCAACTTCTGTCTCAAAAATTCAAACATCTCCTTTGGTAGAGGCTTTGTAAACAAATCTGCAATCTGTTATTTAGTAGACACATATTCCAACTTAACTTGCTGATTAATAACCTGTTCTTTAAAAAAATGATACTTAATAGGAAAATGTTTAGTCTTAGAGTGCATGATTGGATTTTTAGAAATATTAATAACACTCGTATTGTCACAAAAGATTGAGATAGGATGATCATACTCTACCTTGATATCCTTTAGTGTTTGCTTCATCCAAAGAACCTGTGTACAACAAGACAGTGTTGCAATATACTCTGCTTCAACTGTAGATAATGCAATAGAAGCCTGTTTTTTACTCAACCATGAAACAAGATAGCCACCTAGAAAGAAAGCAGCTCCACTTGTGCTCTTTCTATCATCAACTGAACCACCCCAGTTTGCATCAGTATAAGCTATAAGTGTCAAATCATTACCTTTAGGATACCATAAACCATAATCTATAGTACCCTTAAGATACTTGAAGATCCTTTTAACTGCCTGAACATGAGTATCCTTAGGAGTGGTCTAAAATCTAGCAACATAACCAATAGCTTGCATTATGTTAGGTCTAGTAACTGTAACATATAACAAACTTCCAACCATAGACCTGTAAAATGTTTGATTAACATCTGGAAACTCATCATCTTTACTAAATTTACATCCTGTTACCATAGGAGTGCTTACAGAATTACAATCCTCCATTCTAAAAAATTTGAACATCTCTCTAATATACTTCCTTTGAGAGATAAAAATACCTTTATTTGATTGATAAATTTGTAAGCCAAGGAAGAAGGACAACTCACCCAACATGGACATTTCAAACACTTTCTTCATATTGGTAGCAAACACCGTACTCATTTCACACAATCACTACCAAAAATCGGATCATCAACATAAACTACAACAATCAACATGTGTTTACCTTCTTTAACATATAGGTTATTGTCCGCTATCACTCTTTTGAATCCTTGTTGTTGTAGGTAACTGTCAAGTCTCTCATACTAAGCATGTGGGGCTTGTTTAAGGCCATAAAGAGCTTTTTTTAGCTTACAAACATAGTTCTGATTTTTTGATAAAACAAACCCATCTGGCTCCTCTATGTACACTTCTTCATTCAAATCACCATTGAGAAAAGCAAATTTGACATCCATTTGAAAAATCTTAAAGCCTTTAAAAAACAAAAGCTAAGAAAATCCCAATTGCTTCTAAACGTGCAACAAGACCAAAGGTTTCATCAAAGTCAATATATTCTACCTAAGCGTAATGTTTGCACACAAGCCTTGCCTTGTTTCTTACCACTTGGCCATCTTCATTTAATTTGTTTCTGTAGACCCATTTTGTGTCAATCACATTCTTGTTTTGGGCCTAGGAACAAGTTCCCATGTTCCACTTTTCTGAATTTGATCAAGCTCCTCTTTCATGGCTGCCACCCAGTGTTTGTCTTCTGCTGCCTCTTCAAAATTCTTAGGCTCAATCATGGACAGCAAAGAGATATCTTCATCCTCATGATAATTTACATTTCTTCTTGTAGCTCTAGGTTTGTTCACTTGCAAAATCTTATCAATAGGATGATTTTTTTAAACAAATTTGGAAGGAGTCTTCAAAGGTGTTCTGAATATAGTCTTACTTTGACCAATTTCAAGTGCATTTTCAGTGGTTACATCTGCTGTCCCAAACTGAAAATCAGAAGATGCATTCTCAGAAAAAGCATCTTTTGTCTCATGTTGAACACATTCTAATGTATTTTTAGAACTTCCACTTGCTGTCCCAGCTTGTACATGTGAAGAAGATTGTTGGACAACACTTTCTACTTCATTTTTTTTAGTGCTATCATCACCATTTTCCAACTTATCATGTGTGTTAGTGTTCTCATGAACTTTTACATTAATACTCTCAACAATCTTATGTAGTCTTTTGTTAAAGCATCTATAAGTTTTACTTTTAGAAGAGTAACCCAAAAAGATACCTTCATCAGCCCTAGGATCAAATTTACCAAGATTGTCTTCATCTCTCTTAATGTAACAAGGACTACCAAAAACTCTAAAGTACTTAACTGAAGCAGCTTTACCCTTCCACAACTCGTATGGTGTTTTCTTATGTTTTGCTCCAATCAGCCCTCAATTCTAAATATAAACAGCAGTATGGACTGCCTCTCTCCAAAAAGAATGACTCACCTTAGACTCATCCATCACGCTTCGAGCCATTTCTTGGACTGATCTATTCTTCCTCTCAACAACACCATTTTGTTAAGGTGTTCTCGCAGCTGAGTACTGTCTTTTTATACCATTTTGTTTGCCCTCTCGGGTGAATAACTTAAAGCATAAAGAACATAATGCAGAATAATGCCATAAATATCAGACAAAGTATAAGAGATATTCTATTCATAATAAGTGTGTTTTACAAGTTACATTCCGAAGTATAAAAGGGTACCTAGGGGGTGCGAGCGCCAACCGTCGCACCGCAACTTCCACCCCTCGGTTGCCAACTAACCAAAACAATTACACATAATTAACTAATGTTATTCCCGTGTACAATAATGTCGCCAACATCATCCCCCCCAAAAAGAAAAGTCGTCTCCAGGCGACTTACAAAATGGAGATAATGCGACCTATACAACATACATATCTGAAAGACTAAGGAGGGGGCTGAGAAAGCGTCCCTGAAGCAGAAGGGTGAGATATCGGTGTCTGGGCCGCCAAGCGAGCGCAGAGCTCATACACCTGTTGAGTGCGTGCAGCCACATGCCGTTCCGCCACCAATACTTTCTCTAAAGCTGTCTTCACCATGTGTGCGGCTTCCAGCAACTCCTCCTCTTTTGTATCCACTACCTCCGTCGCACAGACCAACCGAGTCTGCTCGGCTGCCAGACGAGTCTCTACCTCGGCCTTTGCTGCCCGGGTCTCAGCTGTCTCTGTGCGGGCCATCTCTAGCTGTGCCAACAACTGCGCCCTCTCGGCTGCCCATGAGGCCTGCTGACTGGCCACCTCCTCCAACGCTACTCGGGCAGCCTCCCTGACTGCAGACTCCTGCTGTGTACGCCTCAATGTATAATAGGCATCCCAGTAGACCTACTCGATCTCACGGACAACTGCCGTCACCCGACTCTCCACAACGGGCTGACGTAGCCTCCAAGCCTGGAGCATCTCCTCTGTCTCCGTAGTCGGCCACCCCTGAGACTCAAAGCAGGTAGCAAAGGCTGTCGGGCAGCCCACCCGCATAAACTGTAAGACCTGCTCTAGCTCCACCACCACCTGCTGCAATGCTTGCGTCTGGGCAGCGGCCACCACCCGCCTACCCCTCGTCACCATATCAACCATGTCAGCTAGATAGGTCTCAACATCCTCCCCTGTCTGTGCCGAAGGCTGTGAAGTCCCTGGTGGAACGACCACTACTGTATCCTGCTGTGAAGGTACCGCCTCCGCCACCGAAGGTGCACCATCTCCTAGTGCCTGCCCAGCAGAGGCGACCTCCCCCGCCTCGTTCCCAACTATGAGTCCATGTGCCTCCCCTGACGAGTCATCCAGGTCGACTACCTCCGCTCTAGTCTCTCGACACGGTGAGAATACAACTGCTCCCTCCGACTGTGCCAATGTCATTTGAAACCGCTGTGTGAGCCAGCTCTGCATAGCCTCGAGGTCAGCACGCATCTCCGTGACCGGGGGGTGGTTCGCTGTCGTCAGCTCCTCCAACAAGGAAGCAGAAACAGTCTCCACGGCATCACTACCCACGACGTCCAACCATACGTGAGGCTCGGTATCCTCCACCTCCGTCAGCCCCTGCTCCTCAGCAACCACTACCCGATGCGGTGACTCCTCCGTCCCTGACTCTGCCATGTCCTCAGTAAGTGCCACCGTGGTTGGGCCTGGTGATGCTCCCTGGTGCTCGTGCTGGAGGGGACCAAGTGTAACAGGCATATGGCTCTGCCCGAAGGCTGGAATACAGGTGCCGCCCACTCCAGATGATGGCACAGGCGTGCCCATCGGTAACAGGGGTGGGGCAAACAGGACTCGTACAGGCTCCTCCGTCGCCTGGCTGCTATCGTCCTCCTCATCTTCCGCCTCTGAATCCTCCGCGCTGCTGGAATCCCTCCCGCTGTCAGGCTCCCTTGAGGCTGAGGCCCTATCTACCGCCCGTTTCCGCTTCGCGGAAGAGTGCCCAATGTCCAAGTGCCTCCAATACATTATTGGAGGCTCTCCTGCTGTCAACGGTCCCTGCGGCCGTACCTCCAAGTCGTCCTCCGGCACTGCTTCCCGCGTGGCCTCTAGGAATAACCCTATAGCATAGTGAGGCATATAGAATGTGCGATGCTAGAGCATCAAAAACTCATACATACGCTCTACCAGTAACGCGACCCAGTCATATACGATGCCATTCATCAGCCCATTCATCAGCATAATCTGAGGGAGCGCAATGTCCGACGCCCTACCCGACCCTGTCAATCTGCTCTTGATGACATCCATAATGCATCTCCAGTGGCCCTCCGCAACAAAAGTCTTACGGATTCCGCGACCCTTGGTGGCTCTAGCCACGCTGTCCAACTCTGCTATCATCAAGTTCCGGGAGACTAATTTAATCCACCGCTCCTTCTCCTCTCGTGTCATCTTTTTGGCCTTCAAGTCTATTTTCTTGCCCTGGCTGCCCGGAATGCCGAATACCCTCATAAAATCACCTGCTTTGAAGGATATAGTAACATCCCTCCGGAGGTATTCAAACATGCTGGTGCATGTATGCCTGTCGAAGGTGTCCACCATGAAGCGTAGGGCACCCTCGTACTCCCGGATAGGGAACACGAGCATCCAAACAGCCCACTCTACTTGTGCCTTACGGAGGTTTTTCTTTACCAGGTCATTATCGGGGGTGTCCTGCCACCATTTCCAGCATTCCAATCCATTCAAGCCTTCAAAAGTAACATTATGTGGCGTCACTGTGTTTTTCGCACTTATAGCAGCCTGTGGTGCCTTCTGTTTTTGCTTTTGTCGGGCACTGGCATCCATGGTGCCGCCTGCAACACGTACTCCTGACGCTAAAATCCTAATATTGCTATCCCTATCCCTCTGGCTGCTACTGGAAGAAGCGTGCAGCTGTTTCTTCCAACTTCTTTTCCCTGCTGAATCCATCAATCTCTGTATAACTGATTTCTTGTAAAAAATCGTACCGTCTTAGGCACCTTCGTAACGACCTCCTTTTTCGTGCGGCTGCTTGGTCTACCTGTGGCGGTCCTTTTGCCCTTACGTGGCTGTGTGGTTTACTTTTGGCGTGGCTGTGTGGGATTGTGCGGGCTTGGTCTCTTTTTTTTCCTTTTTGGCTGCTGTGCGTGTTGCGTGGTCGGGTTGTGCGGTGTGTGCGGCGTCTTCCTCTTCCTTTATCCCTTGCTATGCGATGTTGTGCCCTGGGCGGTGTGCGGTGTTGTGCAGCATGTTCTCCTTTTTTTCCTGCGTTTGCGCGAAGGGTTAATGTCATGCGGGCGGTCTTTTAATGTTTCGCGGCTGCTTGCGGTGACCACCTTCGGTGGCTTCCACCGCCGGTGGCCCCACCGTCGGTGTGACCACTGCACAGTGGCTCCACCGTCGGTGGTCCCACCGCACGATGGTTCCACCGCACGGTGATGCCACCTTCGGTGGTCCCACCGTACGGTGGCCACTTTCGTTCTCCCTCTTTTCTTTTTTTTCTTTTTTTTTTTATCAAACAGACTGACTGGAGGGTCCCAATTCCCTCCGTTTGTGATAGACTTTTAATTTCGACCCGTTGACTGCGTCCGGTATCTCCTTCCCGTCCAGCGTCCACAACTTAATCGCCCTGTTCGTATTGACCTCGCATATCCGGAAGGGCCCTAACCATCGGACTTTGAATTTCCCAGGTTTAATTTCGTTCTTCCCGTTGAATTTCAAAACCAGGTGTCCAGGAGTAAACTTCATTCGCCGGAGATGCTTGTCGTGTCACACCTTCCGTCTTTGTTGGGCTGTTTCTGTCGCCCACTGAGCCATCATCCTTCGTTCGTCCAATTTGTTCAAAGCCTACAGCCTCTCCCTCAGGCTTTCCATGTCGCCAAGTCGATTATCGATGGCAATCCGTAGACTCGGCACCATGAATTCAACTGGCACCACGGCTTCTTGTCCATACATTAGCTGGAAGGGAGTCTGTCCAGTAGTTACCTTGTAAGTTGTTCGGTATGCCCAAAGTAATGACAGTAGGCGCTCCTCCCAGTCATCCTTCTCCACTCCGCAAGACTTATATATCACTGACATTATTATTTTATTGGTTGCCTCAGCCTGTCCGTTCGCCCGTGGATAGTAGGGGCTTGATAAGGAGTGGAAGATTTTAAACTCCATTGTTAACAGTCGGATTATGTGATTTACAAAATGGCCTCCTCTGTCACTCGTCAGTTGGATTGGAATCCCATACCGCGTAATGATGTGTTCATAGATGAATTTTGCTGTGTTGACTGCTGAATTGTCGAGTAAGGCCCGTGCCTCCACCCACTTGGTCAAGTATTTTGTTGCCACTACAATGTATCTGCATCGTCGAGCTCTACTTGGTTTTAATGGTCCGACGAAATCCAATCCCCATCTCTCAAACAGTTCCTGGGCATTCGATGGGTTGAGGGGCATAAAATCCCTTTTTAATGGCCGCCCGGCCCGTTGGCATGTATCACAGCTTGTTACCCACTCCCTGGCGTCATTATGTAGTGTCGGCCACCACAGTCCTGCCAACAGAACTTTCCTCGCCGTGGTGTCGGGCCCCATGTGTCCACCTGCGGGCCCTTCATGTGCTTCTTTCAAGACGCCCGGAATTTCCTCTTCTAGGACGCATCGCCGTAGGATTTGATCGGGCCCCATTTTATACAATAGGCCATTAATGAGTTGGAATGTCCTGCTCCTCAGTACCAGTTTCCTTCTTTCTCCTGGTGGCATCTCCCTCGGGAACTGTGATGTCGACAAATATTCCCCCACGCTTGCGTACCAAGCGGGGAGAACCGCGATGCGAAATAAGTGAGCGTCTGGAAAATCTTCGTTCACTGCTTCGGCTAGTTCTCCTGACTGAATTCTCGACAGCTGGTCAGCTATCACGTGGCTCTTTCCAGGTCTTACTATAATGTTGAATGTAAATTCCCGCAGCAGTAGCAGCCATCGGCTGATTCGTCCTTGGATAATTGGCTTGTTTACCAGATACATTAAAGCCTGGTGGTCCACATAAAATGTGAACGGGGTGGCGAGCAAGTAATGTCGAAATTTCTGGACGGAGTACACCATCCCGAGGGCTTCCCTTTCTGTGGTGCTATAATTTTTCTCTGCCTTCGACAGGAGTCTGCTTGCAGAGTAGACCGAGTGCTCTAGCCCGTGGTCGCCAACCTGCGCCAGTGTGGCCCCTATGGCAAAGTTGGATGCGTCAACGTGTACATGGAACTCTTTGTCCCAGTCAAGATATGTTAGGATTGGCGCACCCACCAACCGTGACTTCAGTTCTTGGAAGGCCTCCTCCTGAGCCGTCCCCCATATATACCGTTCACCTTTCCTTGTCAGCTTGTCCAAAGGGCAGGATACTCGAGCAAAATTTTTGATAAATTGCCTGTAATACCCTATATGTCCTAGGAAGGATTTGACTCCCGTGACATCTGTGGGTGCCTCCATTTCTACTATCACCCGAATCTTGTCTGGGTCAGTCTTGAGTCCAGCCTTACACACTATGTGTCCTAACAGCTTCCCTTGAGGCACCATGAATCTGCATTTCTTGGGGTTGAGTGCTAGGCGAGCTCGCCTGCATCTCTCCATGCATTCGCCAAGTGCGGCCAAATGTGTATCTTGGTTGCTGTAGATGGACCAGTCGTCCAGGAACGCCCTGAAGTTCCCTACTGACATCTTTTCAAATATGTGAAGGATTATCCATTGAAAGGTCGTTGGTGCGTTGCATAATCCGAACGGCATTCGATTATACGCGTACACGCCATCCTCCACTATGAAGGTAGTTTTTAATTTGTCTTCGTCGGCGATGGATATCTGGTTATACCCAGAAAATCCATCCATGAATGAATAAATTTCATGACTGGCCACTTCCTCCAAGATGCTATCCGTAAATGGTATTGGAAACGGGTCTTTTATGGTGACTGCGTTAAGGCATCTAAAATCCACGCAGATTCGTATCTGGTTTGCCTCCTTTTTAAGGGATATCACTATGGGCGATACCCACTCGCTGGTCTGCACTTTAAAAATAATCCTGGCTTCGAGCATACGCTCAATTTCATCATTCACTCTTGCCGCATAGTTTTTATTCATTTTGTATGGCCTCTTCCGTACAGGTACGGCCCCAGGTACAAGTGAAATTTTGTGTACGCACAGTTTTGGCAGTACCCCTTTGAGGTCCTTATACGTCCAAGCGAATACATCCTTGTATTCCATGAATATTTTAAACGCAGCGGCTTTCAGGACTGGGTTCCAGTCGTCGCCAACCAAGATGT
This sequence comes from Cryptomeria japonica, assembly GCF_030272615.1. Lineage (NCBI taxonomy): Eukaryota > Viridiplantae > Streptophyta > Pinopsida > Cupressales > Cupressaceae > Cryptomeria > Cryptomeria japonica. Next base: position 522,576,707 of record NC_081409.1, read on the forward strand.
TTCTTGGCTCTGCTTCCGTACCAAGGTTTGTCGGTTTTACGGACTCTTCGTACCGGATTGGTTTTGTCATGTCAAACCTATGTGCTGGTACTTCGTTGACCGGGGCATCCCCTTCGGTGTATTCCCCGTACGCTGGCGGAAATTCGTTCTCGTCTCGATCCTCGTCAATCTGCAACATGTTACACCCATACAGCAGCTCGTAGTCCTCCATTTGCCAGTGGAAGAGCCCATTAAGGGAATCAGTCTCGTCCTTAGAACATCCTTGGATTCCGAGAACGCCTTCCTCGTTCGGTTCCCTCCTATACTTTCCTCCGTCAACTCCGCCTTCGCTGTCTGATTCCGACTCCGACGCGAGTTCTTCACTCACAAGTTGTGTCTTCAGGTCGATAATAAATTTTCTCCCGGCTTTTTCCATTGACGACGTGTTCCACTTCCAGTTGTGATTCACTCTGGCTGCCACCAACCACCCTCTGCCCAGAATGGCATCGTATCCTTTCTTGGCTAGCGGAATCACCACGAAGTCGAGGACAAATGGTTGTGTCCCGATGGTCACTTGTTGCGCCATCAGCATTCCAAGGGGTTTGATACCATGTTGATCCGCTCCCAGTAAGTTAAAGGTTGACGACCATAGTGTTGGTTTGCCAAGCTGCTTCTAGGTTTCCTCCGGAAGCACATTCACCCCAGACCCGCCGTCGACGATAGTGTCAGTCAGAATGGTTCCCAGTATTCCCATTTCTACCACCGTTGGGTGTCGGCCACTGTATAGTGTCAGGACCAATGGGTCTATAGGTATTCTGCCGGTACCATCCGTATTCCGGGTTGCCTGACTGTGCGGGGTTACTTGGACCGTACGTAGGAGTGTCATACGTAATTGCGGCATCGTTTCCGGGAGGTCCTTCATTTTCACCAGCACTTCAATCTGCAGCATTTGCTTCAGGATATTCTCCTCCACCTCAGATCGGGAGGTACTTATCGCTTCCTGGGTGCTCCTTTGTGCCAACATTTCCTTCGCTACTTCCGCCTTGGCCTCCAGCACCCACTGCTTCTCCGTGCGAGGGTCCGGGTATGTGGCCTTCTTTGCCTGCGACCGTGTGATTGCCAATACCCATTCCTCCATCCTGTCGACATTGAGCAGGTTTACTCCAGACTTTGGGCACGTTCCATCATCGTGGTCTCCAGGCCCACACCATTTGCATAATTTTTGTGGGGTTTCCTCTGAGGTGCATTCTCTAGCAAAGTGGCCCCATTGATTGTAGGCTCGGCACTGGATCATTGGCCGTCCCTTTGTATCATATTGGATTCGGCTCCTATTATTATTATTGGTCCTCCCCCCTCGCCGGTTGTTCCAATATCCGCCAGATGATGCATTATTGTTGGCGGTTTGCGACGTTCCGGCGGCCGACTGCTCTTGCGTGAAGAGAACTTGTTGGTTCCTGGTTTTCATAATGTAGGGACATTCCTTTGTCAAATGTCCCGCAATCTGGCAAATGTCACAGAAAGCCTTCTTGGGACAGGACCCCTTGGTGTGTCCGTCACTCCTACAGTTGGTACACCACACTTCATTTTCTTCCATCTTACTTGTACTCCCTTTCATGGCTTTGAATTCTTTCAGCATTCGTTCCATGTCCTTTTGGAGCACGTGTACCTTTTTACTCGATTCGCCACCGCTACTGCTCTCCCCGTCAGAATCTTCATCATCGTCAGATGAATATTTATTACTTTTCTTCTTCCTTGATGTTTTGTATTCGCTCTCTAGGTCCATCGCCCTATTATAGGCGTCGTCATATGACGTAGGGGGTACAATTTTCATTTTTTTCCGTAGGGAGGATTTCAATCCCTCCACAAACCATCGTTTTTTCAAGCCCTCAGCCGGTTGGCTTTCCATTTTACCCAACAATTCCTTCAATCTCCTACTGTATGCCCGTACTGTCTCCTTGGTACCTTGTTTGGTACTGTATATCTCTATTACAATTTCGTTGTCATCACGGAGCAACCGAAACTCCTCCGTGAATACCTTCTGTAGGTTGGCCCACGTGGCCACTTTTTGCTTATCTACATCGGAGTACCAATCGATGGCAACTCCACGTAACGTGGCTGGGAACTGCTGTACCCAGTCATTCTGGTCTGTCACTCCGTTGGCAGACCAAATGGTTTCACATGTACGGCAGTGCCGTAAGGGGTCTTCCTTGCCGTCCCCTATGAACTTTGGCAATTTTTGTTTACTCGCCATCCCTGGTCGTCTTCCTGGGGGCGGTTGTGTCTGTGTCTGTGGCCCTGCGCTGCTTTCTCCAGTGGCGTTGGTGGTGTGTCCTAGAGGTACGGTGTTTTGCATGTCGTGTGTGGCACCTACACCTGTACTGTTGCCCTCCCCTTCGCTCTGACACGCGCCTACTCCTGCTTCCCGTTGGTGATCTTCACTCCGTGGCGTAAGGGATAAGTTCCTAAACTAATCCTGAGTCTCCTCGATTAGATTTCGCCGTAACCTTGTTTCTTCTAAAAATTCTTCGTGGCTCCGCGTCCTACGATGATCTAGCGACGCGTAGAAATTTTCGTCGGCCTCTGCACCTTCCGTGACACCTCCTTGGTTCCCCTCGGGCCCCCCTTCGCCAGGTCGTCCTTCGGCAAGTTGCCTCAGCCTCCGTCTACGTTCTACTTGCTACTCCAGAATCAAAGCCCTCTGCGCGGCCTCCCACTCATTCGTTTCTGGTTTTTTATTTCTATCTTTATTCAATAGGTTTGGCATTAATTGTCGCACATTTCCATAACTCTCAATTCATAAATCAAAACATGTCTTTATTAATTCATCTGCTCAAGTACAACTCGTGTCAATGACACTTTTATTTGAAAATAAGAAGTTCATGGTTCAATTCCCTCCTGGCCTGGCGCCATCTCATTCTGTTTCCCGTCGGCTGTTCTCTTCGCAGCGTTGCAGGATTTGTTGTCGTCGCTCTTCCTGGGCAATCTCCTCCAGGTGGGCCTGTTGTGCCAGCGATGCCTGTGCAAGCAGCCGAGGGAGGTGGTTCATTAACCGGTTTACTGCCAGGCTAACCTCCAGCGCTGTCCACATGGCACTTGGTGGGATTTCTGCCTCCGTCGCCTCTCGTCGGACGTAGGTCTAAATGGCTACCTGGAGCAAAATTGAAAATTCTCGCGTTGCCGTGTCTTCTCCTGTGTAAAGTTTTGTCCGCGCATCGTCGGCCTCCGGGTTTATTTCACCAACGGGTAGGCCCATTGTGTCTGTGCGCCATCCGTGTCTTCCGTTCCCGAGTACGTCTAGGCAACGGTGCCAAATGTTTGCCCTCTCGGGTGAATAACTTAAAGCATAAAGAACATAATGCAGAATAATGCCGTAAATATCAGACAAAGTATAAGAGATATTCTATTCATAATAAGTGTGTTTTACAAGTTACATTCCGAAGTATAAAAGGGTACCGAGGGGGTGCGAGCGCCAACCGTCGCACCGCAACTTCCACCCCTCGGTTGCCAACTAACCAAAACAATTACACATAATTAACTAATGTTATTCCCGTGTACAATAATGCCGCCAACACATTTTTCTCACAAAAATTTATAAACTCATTAAATGTGAACTCACCTCCATTATCTAAATGTAAACATTTAATTTTCAAACCTTTCTCATTTTCAACTAGATCTTTAAAAGCCTTAAACTTCTCTAATGCCTCTAGTTTCTCCTTCAAAAAAGTAACCCAAGTCATACGTGAATAGTCATCAATTAAGAGCATGAAATATTTCTCACCTTGCAAGTTTGTAGTTCTTGTAGGCCCACACAAATCAGTGTATATCAGCTCAAGAGGTGTTGTGCTTGAATGCTCCTTTGACTTGAAGCTCTTCCTTGTTTCTTTGTCAAGTTGACACTCTTTACACACAATATCTAAAGGTTTAGTGAGTTGTGGCATATCTTTAACCAAGTTCATGTGTCCAAACCTTCTCTGCCATAGCCAAGTTTCATCTAGCTGACTCATACTTTCACTCTTAATGTCATCAAGAATGTACAAATTGTTAGCTACCCTACTAGCAGCTGCAATATGTTTACCATCTTTATTGATTACACAACAATTTGAATTAAAAACCAAGTTGTCTTTGATCACATAATTAACTAACACTTAACAAATTGTGTTTCAGCCCTTATACATATAAAACATTTTCAAATTTTGTCTCACCATTGTTTAAAACAAGTGTCCCTTTTCTTGCCACTTTTGGTTATGAGTTATGGCATGTCCCCTTCTTAAGGCAGTAATGCTCTAGCAAGATTAGCCAATTGACAAGAGTCCTCGTAGGCTAATACAGTGGACAGGGGACTTACATAGTGGCATATGAGGTTTTGGGGAGGCATATGAGTCACTTTTGGAGCCTTGAGCCAGTTTCCTATTTTTTAGGAAGGGCTCCTATTTTTTAGGGAGTGACTGTTAGTTCACCCGGAGCTTGGGGAAGCATAGCAGGAGACACTAGGAGCATTCCCAGTTGTCCAGGAACTATCTCATAAATTTTAGGGAGGTTCTTATTTTTTAGGAGCAGACTGGTAGTCGACAGTGGACCCACCAAGATGTCAAGAGGATTGACAGGGAGCCAGTGGAGTGAATTTCAGTGATCAGGGATGGTTCCTTAGTCTTTGAGGAGGATCCCTATTTTTTAAAGGAGATTGCCAATTGGAGCTCTACGCCCAGTCATCACCACGAGTACCAATGGCACCATCAGCTTCAGTTTGGAGGTGATTGGGTGTGATTTCAGGGAATAAATCAAAATATTTAAATGATCACTTTAATATCTTCATTTATTTAAATAAAATGCTTCAATAAAGTTATTATATTATTATTATAATAAAAAGGGCCAAGTAGACCCCCTTGGGAGTCATGATGTCTGGGAGACATAACATTGTTTTTAAAAAACATAATGAAATAAAATGAAGTTATGCATCTCCAAGAGGGTTCAAACCAATTAGAGAGAGCATATTCCAAGGAATCGGACAAACAGATGCCTCTAGAAGAAATTCGATCCATGAGAAGATGATAAAGTGACTTTGGTGGGAAATTTACCATCATTCAACTCATTTTTACAGCAGCATTTGGAAATTGAGCTCTAGAATAGTGGTTACAGCAGTGTTGTGACGTCTTCACACATTGCCCCATTGCAAATGGGGACCCCCACTTTTCGCTTTTTAGAGTAGAAGTTTTACCTAATTTCCTAGTGTTTGCCTTTGTTTATTAGAGGATTTTTGAATTTTGAATAGGATCATGTGTTTAAAATGTCAAATTGTTAAAGAGTGATCCTAAATTTTGTCCGAGTTTGAGTTTGCAATAAGTTTTAAATTTGAGCGTAAATGCGTCTAAGTGTGGTAAGTCGGTGATGTTTTCGTGCCTAAGCATCAAGAGGTCCTTTAGGGGTTATTTTCTCACTCCTAGGAATCTATTCAAGTCAAATTTGCACTTTATTCCAATGAAATTCCTATTTTTTTGGCTCAAATTTTGATAAATTTGCCCAAGTCCTAACGCATTTTATTGGAAATTCTAAGTGTCCTAATGATTTTGAGTGGTTAAACTGTTAAATTCCTAATGAAATCCATGTTCTAAGGGGGCAAAAAGTCAATTTTCCTGATGGGAGGTGCTTTTCCCCCCACATTTCCGATGACCCATGATTTTACCCCACTCAAAATCCTAATGGGAGGTGAATTTCCCCTGGATTCTTGATGGACCTCTTTTTTCCCCCACTCATTATCCGGACATGGGTCGATTTTCCACCAGGGAAGCAAAATTTTGACTAAGTGTTGGGAAATCCTCCTGATGACCCACATTTTTCCCCTGGGAGTGTGGATGACTTTGATGCGGACAATTTGATCAAGTTCGATGGATTTTAATGCGGATAATTGTCCTGATGAAAGGCGAATTTCCCCAAGTATGAATGATGATGATTTTGATCTAGATTTTTATCCAGGGTCGTTTTTCCCCAAAAGGCAATTGTGATGCCTTGTGATGATTTTCAACTTCGATTTTTATCTAGATATGGGACGTTTTTCCCCCAGCTGGTCAAATTTGAATGAAATTTGAAATATTTTTAATGCAAGTGGCCAAATTTAATTGTTTTGCATCCGATAACGATTATTTAATTATAAAAAACAATTATTTAATGATTTACAATGATCACTTAATAATTAATTATTTTTCTAATGCAAATCAATTTTCCCAGGCAAGCTTTTATCCCACATTGCTTGTGTGGTGAAGTTTCAAAGAGAGAACAAGAATAAAAGGACCCAGCCAGCATTAAAATATTATTATAAGTGCTGATGGTGATGACTAAGTGGCTAATTGAAGGCAGATTGAAGGTCCCAACTGGGCGATTTTTGCTCAAGTGTCCATTGGACACCATTTTAGGAAGCTAAGCTGCAGATTTGAAGAGTTTGTTTGCCCAATCAGATCTGGGCGTTGCCATTGAGGAGAGCTACAGCAAGTATCGGTGGCTGACTAAGCCATATTTTCTGCAAACTTGAGGTGGCGCCATGATTGGGTAGGCTGCGATTTTGTTAGTGAGGCAGATTATGCCATGTTTTGGGCAAATTTGAAGGTATTGTTGAGCTCCATTGAGGTTTGAAGGCTGCCATCACACTCTAATCAGAGTTTGACGCCATTGCTGGAAGTGATTTGAACACCATTGTTGGCTGGAACCTTCATTTCTAGATTTAACTTTTCACTCCCAGCCATCACACACTCAGGCGATTTCATTGGGAAGCCATTTTGGAGTGATTTGGTGGCATTTTCTAAGTACACCATTGCTGGTGTGAAGTCTGAAACTCCATTCTCAGGTTGTCTTTAGACTTATTCCTCATTTCCAGCCACCTCTAAACTTGGAAATTTTCACTTGTGCATCAGCCTTATGAGTTTTTGGGGCATTTGGTGGAACTTCCATTACTGATCTAAGTCTAAAACTTCACTTTCAGATTTGTCTTCAGACTTAGATATTTTTTGCCAGCCCTTTGTTTGTGCCCAAATTTGGTAATCTTCACTTTGGGAAGATGAAATCCATCAAATACAGGTGTTTCCTGTGACTGCAACAAGTTTAAATGACTAATTTATTGAAGTTGCAGGTTGTCTTCAGACATTGAGCAGCCATTGTTGGACCTTGAAAGGGTGTCTTCAGACTTTAAGAACTAAAAATCAGACTTTTCCACACCCTTTACCAAGCATTTTCAGAATCGTGGTATACTTCCGAGCGCTAATTTTAATATTTTTCTGAGTATACCAGGTTATTTTCACACTAAAACTTCACTTCCAGCCACATAGTTATTCCCAGACGTGGCCATTTTTGAGCTTGGAAAGGTGAAACAAGTCAAGTGCACGCATGTGACATGGCTGTGACCACTTCCAGCCATTGATATTCATCATTTTCAGTGTGTCTTTAGACTTTTTGGAGCCATTTTCAGACTTTCAAAGGGTGTATTCAGACTTACGAATCAGAAAATCAAACTTCAATACACCATTTTCTGAGTATTTTCAAGCATTAGAGGGCGTATTCAAACTCAGTCCTCAGAAAATCAGACTTTTATTACAACTTTGATATCAAAATCAGTCACTTTCTGAGTGTTTCAGACCTCAAAGTGATATTTCCAGACCTGGACATTCATTTTGAGCTCCAAATACTTGATTATCTGATTTTACAAGGGTGTCTTCACACTTATATATTGCAATCAGACTTATCCTAAGTCTAAAAATCAGGTTTTATTGAGGAGAATTTTCCAGATTTCAATCCGGACCTTCATATTTTCCAAAATTGGTGTTACAATTTTCTAAGATTACCTATCACAAGTTGGGACAAATGTCAAGAACAAAGTCCCTATGAGGTTCGAGTGCCACTCCATTAGATGTTCAAGGACAATGAGTCCGGATGAGAGTCGGATTTCCACTTGAGGGCGGAATTACAAAGGAAGGGGCAAATCAATTCAAATAAAAATCAATAACAAAGTTGTCCAGATAGACATCAAATTTCCACTAAGTGAAAAAATGGACAAGGATAATGCGGATGGTTTTGAGAACTGATCCATCCATATGCGGATGAATTTCCCACCAAGGTTGAAATCAAGTTTATCATACTAGTGTTTGATTCAATGTTTGCTTGTTTTGCAGGACTGTTATGAGCAAGGGAAGCACGAAGATCAACACTTCAGCACAACAAATGTGGATGAGGAAGATCAACACTTCAAAGATTGGATGAGGATTTCCGGAGAGGATTTCCAGAAGGTGAAGATGAAGACTAGATCAAACATAAAGAAAACGTCACCTTAATGATGAACAAATGAAGGAAAGCAAGTTCAAGACATGAGCACAAAGGGATTTCACATTATGAAATCCGGAACTATATCAAGGAAATACAATATCAAAGAGCACCAAGGAAGGAAATATTTCAAGATTCCAACATCGGGAAAATTTTCCAAACATGAGGAAATAGTTAATGGAATTCCCTAACATAAGAATGAAATGCAAAGTATCCTAAGGAATTCCAAACATTATGAAGAAAAAGAATGTTCAAGGCAAATTGATCAAGTGTACAGGGCAAGCTGAGGTGGCATCCTAGTCACCATTAGTTCAATCAAAGGGTACCAAGTCAGCATTCATTCAAGAAGGGAATAGGTGACACATGGCGCTACATCAAATATTATTTATCTTACCTATTGTTGTTTCTTATTGGCCAATGCAATGGTGGTTGCAACAAACCCTAATTAGGGTTTTATCTTGTAATCTTGGTCGTTGATCTTGAATCAATCTGAGCCATTCATTTCTTTTGAGGCTCTATAGAAACCCTACTGCCTCTCATTTGTAAGCAAGAGATTTTTGAGAATTGTTGGTAGATGTTGTAGATTTGAATATAAATCATTGTTCAGCTTGATGGTGATTTTTGTTTAAGTGTTGTTTTGCATTCAAGGTTCTCAATTCCTCCAAGTTAGATTAGAATTTGCTTTCAAGTTTGTTAGATTGAATGAAAGGATTGTTGAGTGTATTTGTGTGGAACCCATTTATCCATACCACTAGCCTCTTGCTAATTGTAAGTGTCTCGTGCGTGGTCAACTGGAAATTTATGCAAACTTAACTTCGATTATTATACATCTATTGTTATGCATCAACGTGGATGGTATCAATGTTTGATGGTAGTAATTTGAAAATCTATGAAGTACACCTTAGATGATTGCACTAAGATTGTGTCAAAATCTGTTCGACTTGATGGCGAGACCTTGCCTAGTATGATTCCACTAAATTTGTTCATCACTTCTTGCATTCCAGGCTTAGAATAGATTTCCTGCCCTATTCCTTTTTGTTGAGACATGGACCAGCTAGGACTCGAACCTAGGACCTTCCATGCGCTGCTGGAGTGCTCTACCACTGAGCTACTAGCCCCACTTGGACCAGTCCATCGTCGGTTCAGGTGTGGCTTATTTCCACTACCAACACCCCCCCTTAAGCCACACCTCTCGTGTGCTTGGGGCTCCTAGCCTGGACCTGCCTCTGATACCATGTTGAGACATAGACCAGCTAGGACTCGAACCTAGGACCTTCCATACGCTGTTGGAGTGCTCTACCACTGAGCTACTAGCCCCTCTTGGACCAGTCCATCGTCGGTCCGGGTGTGGCTTATTTCCAACACCAACACTTTTTGCCCCTTTTTTTAGAAAGTCTTGTTAGAATTAAGTCCAGAACCACATTGCTAGATCCTAAGTTATCAGCACACCCATTCCATATTCATGATAAGTGAAGTTGATTGGAAAAATTGTGTAAGTCCCCAAGTGAAAACAACAAATCACATAGACCATTGAGTTACCCACTCATCAAGACCTGACTGTAGAAACCTTGGAATCATTTTAGTTGATCTTACCCTTGGCATCTGAGGTGATTTTGTTCAAGAGAGGGTAAAATACTTTGGTATTTTAATCTGATGCTTGCATGTGCATAAACACACATCAACAAGCAGTGATCAGACTTCTGAGATCGAAATATCTCAGAGGATTGGGTACCTATAGGTGTGCAACTATCATCCAAGGGTATTCTTTTAGGTTTTTCTTCAACAAGGCATAGAGAAGATTCATCTACAAGCTGTTGGAGCAGAAAATAAAGAGATCGACAGCTTTGGAGAACAAGTTCAAGGTAGCCATCAGCAGATCGGGACTGTTTAAGGCCATTACCATAATATCCTTGCCACTTCTCAGCCTACTGTACCAATAGGGTTCATAGGCATCAAACCCTAGGTGGGATGTGGAGTTAACATGATTAGGGAAGCTGATCCAACTTCCACATCAACTGGTAAATACAGATCAGGCATTGAGACAGCCTCTTAGGAGCTGGAATTGAGCTGGGAATGAAATTTGCTACCCCGGATTTACATCAGATTCATGTATGCTGTTCGGGGTATGTAACCAGCAATTTGCTTAATAAAAAAAATCACCATAATTGTCAAATTACTGCTTTTGTATACTATATTTGATAATCAGTATTTCTCTTTATTGGTATTCATTTTATTCTTGCAAACACTTAAGCAAAAACATGAAAAAATCCAAAGAAATCTGAAAATTCAAAAGACTCCAAAAAATCAGAAAAAAACACAAAACCCAACTTCCAAAAAAAATTCAGATTTGCATCAACAAATTGGGGTGGTATATTACAAGTTACCACCGAATCTAACTTTGCCTCCATTCATCTTCTTGAGAGTCAGAAACTAACTTTTATCTCCAATCATATGCCTGGAGCAACCACTATCAACATACCAAATGTCCTTTTCATTTTGTGCAAGAAAGGTTGCTTGCACAATCAAGAACTCTACAGGGACTTGTTTCTCCTTCTTCCTCCAAACTTGGGTACTCTCCTTAGCTTTGTCCTTTGTGTCAATCTTTTTGGAAAAATCTGCCACACCTTTTTTACAAACTCTTGCAGTGTATCCAAAGTTATTACACTTGTAACATATAACAATGTAATTTCTCAAAGGAGCAAAAGAATTCCTATTCATGAGTCTAAAATCTCTTCTAGCAAACACTCTACAATTAATTGCCTTGTGTCCAAAATAATTACAAGTATAACAATAATCATAAAAGAAAAAAATTGTTAAACCTAGTCATATGTGCTTGTCTGAAGATAGGAGACCTTTTGAAGGCATCATTTCTGATTTTTTATTATGAATTCCTTGTATTGTCAGCATTGGTCTTCTGCTGCTCTTCTTTAGAAGATTTAGAGAATTGACCTTCTTCAAGGCCAACTCCACTCTTATCATAAGCCTATTTTTGTGAGCCTAAAATGTCATCTAAAGACATAGACCTTTTTTGGTTTATCAATGTTAAAGATTTATTTAACTTCTTGAGAGAAACTATTTCAGCTTCAAGTTTTTCACAGTTTTCTTCTTTGACCTTGAGCTGGCTTCTGATTTCTTCTTCTATTCTTTTTGCTTTTTTCAATCTGAACCTTCAAATCTACCATCAGTTTTTTTGCATTCTCTAAGGTTTGAGATTTCTTAGATTTTTCTTCCTTCTCTTCTTGTAGCAGCACCTTTAAATTCTGATTTTTCTTTTTAAGTCTCTTGATTTCATTTAGAGCAATTATCAGCTCTTGTTCAAGATCAACTTCTTCCTCTTCTTTATCAAAGTAGTCTTCTTCTTCTTGATTTCGAGAGATTGTCTCTTTTAGGGCCATGAATAGAATCTCATCATTAAAAGACTCCTCTTCACTGGCATCCGATGAATAGCTTTCCTCCTTAGAGTAGAGACTCCTTTTGAAGTTATGAGTCTTTTTCTCCTTTCCCATGTATTTCTTTTTACTAAACTTAAGCTTCCTTTCATAATTATTGTCCTCGTCCTTCTCATATGGATATTTGGCAGCAAAATGTCCTACCTTGCCACAATAAGAGCACTTGAAAGGCAGTCTGCCTTTATATTTTCTAGAACCTTTTTTTAATTTTCTCACAAAGTGAGCCTCTTATAAATCAGATTCACCATTTGAACTAACACTCAATGCATATTCTTTTTCTTTTCCTTTCTTTGAAGCTTTAAAGGCTGCCTCCCTTTTGGATGAAGAGTTAGAGTTTGTTCTCATCTCATAGGAAATTCCATGAAGCTTATCAACATGCAATTTGTCAAGATCAGCCATCTCTTCAATTTCTAAAACTTTTGCATCAAATCTCAAAGGCAAAGACCTTAAGATTTTCTGAACTACAATATTATCTTCCATCTTTTCACCTAGGCCTTTAAGTAAGTTTACAACTTCATCAACTCACAAAAAATAAGCTACAACATTCTCTTCTTCTCACATCCTAAGACTTTCAAACTGTATCCTATAAGTCTAATGTTTAGCCTTCTTAACCTGATCATCTCCTTCATAAGTTTTATTAAGTTTCTCCCAAATGTCATGAGTTGTTTCACAATGCATGACTTTTACAAATTTAGTCTCTAACAAACCACATAATATTGCATTCATGGCTTTTGCATTGTGTTCGAACTCCTCATCCGCATCCGTGGGAGGAACTGTGTAACTAGACACAACACTATTCCAAACATCAAAACCAAGTGACATAAGATAAGTTCTCATTCGTGCACTCCAAAATGCATAGTTGGAGCCATCGAATAAGGGTGCTCTATTTGTAGCAAGACCTTCAAAAGCACTCATTGTGTGCTATCAGGATCAACCTCCAAGCTTTTAAGATTTTTTTTTAAGGTATCTTGCTCTAATACCAATTTAAGAGCACACAGAAAATACTAAGAGGGGGGCTGAATCAATATTTTGGATTTTTAATACTTTCAAATGCAAGAAACTATGTAAACACTTAAAGAGAATAATGATCAAGATGCAAACACAAGATTTCCCATGGAAAACCCTTTCGCGTAAAAAACAACGGCACACAAGAAGATCTTATTAAATGAACTTGGGTACCAACCCAAAATACAAAAAAATGAGCACCAACTCATTGAGAGCATCAACTCTCCTTGAATCACGAATAGAATTGGTGAAGCACCTGCTCCACACAAATGAGGCACCAACCTCAAAGTTTTTGCAATTACATGTTCCTCTTCTTCAATTGTAACACTCTCTGTTGCACACCTTCAAGGAGCTGAATTTCAGCCTGCTTGAGAATTCTGAACTGATGTATTTTTATTTATTCTGCACTCACAATCTCATATATCACTCCTCTATATTTCAATAATCAAAACCATGGGCTATATAAATAATATCATTCCTGACTTGACTTCATGATGACTATAATACGCAGCCTGTTATGAAAACACACTCATAAAAACATTGAAAATGAGTCAGGTTCCATCTCCAAAAGGAAATCAATCATTGTGCTCACGATATGTTTTTTTAAAAAAAACATTTTCAAATCTCTGTTCAAAAAGCATGACATCCCTTACAACACAATCTACGGATTTTCAAAAAAAACTTTTTTCGCACTACACAGAAAACTTATGTCAGATACACCTTTTACAAAACAAACAACATTCAATCATGTCTCACAACAACCAAAGAATGATACCACGTTGCCTCAGTGACTTATCACCACTGGATGTGATCTTAACACAAAAAATTCTATATACTCGATGCCACATTGCTCTTATAGGCGTTTCATATTTTTGCCACAAAAGCTAAGCTTCGACAAACTCTTTTTTACATCCCCAAGAATACTTCCAAAGGACTACACACACAAAAGAAACATCGACTTTACACCGGAGATAATTGAATCGATTCGGAACTCTGCAAATGATCAATCAATTTCTGATTCAAGGTATGAGGAAGATCATGCATCATAGCTAGGTTCATGGAAAACAACAGATGAATGGTCACACAGGGAATGCACAGACTAGCACTCAATGATACCCGCATAACGTATGGGAATAACAATTCACCAATAGAAAGGAATACGTGCCAATATTCTTCAACACAATCTGCACCATTTTATTAAAAAATGTATATACCAGCGTAAAGCTACCACGAACTAAAGAAAATATGTTTTTTTATATGCCCGATAACCTTCCAAAGTAACTTTTAATCATGTTCTAAAAGGAAAACGCAACCTGATAAAAACGACTTGTGAAAATATTTTATATATAGCTAGCATGTCGCTTAGCATTTTAAAGAAAAACATTCCTCATGGTATAGAATAGGTAATGCACAACAAACAAAAGTCACTCCGATTACTTCTTCATTCATCCGAAACTATGTTTAAGTCAAATGTATTCATGCCCACGTTCTTGAAGCATAATTATTTCTCACGACTCAGCTAATAACGAAAAATAAAAACAACTCTCACTATTGAGTTAAAACATGCTTCTAGAAGTTGACATGGCAATCTAACATGGCATAGAGAAGTTAACAAGTAAGCAGCTTTAGCTGACAGGAAACTAGCTGAAGAAGACACCCAAGAAGGTAGACCACACACACAAGCTGCTTAACCAGACAGGCAATTCGCTGAAACACATAGACAAGCAGCTTTAGTAGACACCCAAGCAACTCAAGCAAGTAGGCAATTAGCTCAAGCAACCAAGCAAGCAGCTCAAGCAAGAATTGATGAAAAACCAGTAGCTTAAAGATATTTCATCCAATTCTCTTTTCAGATCACAGCCATTGACATCAATGACAAAATTTGCAACAAAGTATTGTTGACTTGGTGGTCAGTACCTCCTTGGGGACTAGTGACATGGCTTAACCGCCTCCCGTTGGTCGAGTTAAATCTGGCGTTTGTATCGAGCGTTGATAGTTTGAGCTTTTGGTGCAACGGAAAGCGATTCCAACAAAAAAGAAAGAAGCAACAAATGCCACTTAATATCACGTAAGGAAGCACTGTCAATAGTATTCCATTCCCCAACTTAATTGCAACCTCTGATGTTTTTATGAGGTGCTACAAACAAAGTATATAAACTTTCAAAAAAAGGTAAGGCTGCCTTTAATAAATAATAACAGCATTTCAATAGTTGGCTTTAATATGGTACAACAGCCTTGATTAGGTTTGTTGAAACCTAAATAACTAAAATCTAAAATTCCATATCAGATTAAAATGCATAGATAGACAATACCATAACCAAATAATTCAAACTGGAAGAACTCTGCATCTATTCAACACAATGATAATTCTTGAAGAAGGAATTCTTCAAATGAAAAGCAAGGTTTTCATCTTCAAATCTATTCATTGTCATAGAATTTTCATCCTCTAATAAAAAAGAGGAACGATATTCAATATCAAGAGAAATGAACTTGAAATATAGAATGTGTCATGTCCCCTCTTTAGCTCTGTCTAGCAGAGACATGTGAGTCAGCTTATTATGGGGTCTTGTAGGCTGACAGTGATGGATAGAGACTCAGTGTGGTTATACAGTGTTTGGGACTTGGTGTTCTGGCAGTAGTTGATCAGTTTGGAGCAGTTCCTTATTTTTAGGAGGCAGTTCCTACGTTTATGGAGGATATCCCTACTATTTAGGAGGTTATGACCATACCCAAGGTTGGGTCTCCTTGAGATTATTCCTTGGGTTCAGTTTCAGAGGATTTGGGTTTGTTTCCTAGTTTCTAGGAGCATCCCTAGATTTTAGGGATGAGATTGTCAGTGGATCCTTGATTTTCGACTTCAGTCACAGACAGGTGGCAAGTTGACTTTCTGGTTTGTGGTGTCACTTGAGCATTTTGCAGCTATTTGGGTTATATTTTTAATATTTCCTAAGTTAGCGTTTATTATTTAAATAAGGCTATGTTTATAGCCATTTTGGAGTAATAAGGGGTTTTTGGCCTCATCTGGATGCGTATCCCTTGTTGTAATAGTTCGTTGGAAAGGTCTTCGACTTTTCTAAATATTTCTCTCTTGACTCAGATCCTTTCGGTGAACGGATTTCTTTATATTTGAAAAAGGGTCGTTTTCTATGCACTTGGCAACTTAAAATGAGAAATATAACATTTTAACCCTAAACGCCACATTAAGTCACTTTTAGGGTTCGAGCTAAGTGGGAAGGTGTTATAAGGAAGTTGAGACCTAATTCTTGGGTATCTTCTACACATTTTACATCTTGGATTTGAGATTTTGGCTCTGGAAGAGCTTTTCAACATCTGGGACGCCAATCCCAATGCCTTGCCTGTTTGGGACGTCGCCCCCAATACAGTGGTTTGGATTCGCTTGCAGTTATTAGCATCTTGGAGATTGTACGGCACACTTTCTAGAGGTTTCAATGATTCTGATAGAGTTCAACGTGGGGTTTGGGGGTTTCTATCCAGTTGGGTGTACTTGGCAGTCATACGGCTGTACCTAGCAGCCACTTTCCTTCCCACGTGCAACACTTGGAGGGCTAGAATCTTGCCGCAGCTTCATTCTTGGTTATATTACTCTTTCAGCATCCAGGTTGGGTTCATTCCTGATTGTAATCTTCCTGAAATTATTGGAAATCTTCATCTGGTCAAATATTTGATTTTATATTCAGAAATCTGCCTTGAATCGAATTTGTTTTGGCTATATATGAACTTCATTTTCAATACTTTGTTCATGTACTTGTACTTCATTTATTACTTGTTGAAAAATCATCAAAACACAAAAAGAATCCAACCCTTTTGCAACTTCTGTCTATTTCTGAAAGAAAATATTAATAAACGAGAAAATTCAATTTAAAATAATAAAAATTACAGCAGATCAGCAAAAGAGATCCATCAGGGATCTTTCAGAATGGCAACCCTCTTCATTCCTCAACTCCTCTTTATTTAAATTTTTTTAAGAAAAACAATATTATTTTTTTTGGTTTCTGAGTTTCTCCCTTTCCCTTCATTCCTTGACTCCTCTTTATATAAATTTTTCAAAGAAAAACAATATTATTTTTTTTGGTTTCTGAGTTTCTCCATTTCCCTCCAGACTTGATTTTTGAAAAATGAAATAACATGCAGCCAAAGGCAAACCACTAGACCTTCTATATAATTTTTCACTATAACAAAGAAGAGGAAATTTATGATTTTCAAAGACAATCATCATAAATTCATAATAATGATCACCTTTGACTTATGATCACCTAACTATTGTATTTACATAATGATGTTATTTAGTACTCTATTCGTATTCAAATCTAACCAGGTTGCAGGGTTCGGCCCCCTGGCCCTCTAGTCCTGGTCTGATCTGCCTGTGGCCCGGACAGGGTCCATGATTCACAAGCGTGGTTCATGCCAGGACGGACCCAGGTCAAACCCGTAGGTCTGATGACCCAAAAAGGTGGTTTTCTTTGCAAAATTTAATTTTTTTTCAAATCCAACACATAAAAAATTAAACATAACCCTAAAAGTGAGTTTTAAAACATAAACTTTGCTCATTTCTCCTCATTTGTGTTGCAAACAATAGCTTTTTGCTAGCAGGTTGAAGAAAGGGTGAACAAAGTTTGGCTTCCAAAATCAAATAGGAGTTAAAGACTGATTTTTGAAGTTTCAACAAATGTTGCAGCATCATTTCCACTCATTTGCAAGCTCCCATTGGTTTTTGAACACTTTTTTCAACTATTTTTGTTTCACAAATTGTCAAACATGGAACATTAATTGTTTTTCATTATTTTGTTTTTCTTTTGAATGTGTTTATATTATTTCTTTCCATAGGAACTAGAATGGCATCTACCTCTTCCTCCATTGGCACAAATGAACAATCAATCTAAAAACAAAGAAATGATCCAAATTCTCCCGTATGGGAGTATGTAGACATTATAAGATTGCTTCCAAGAGGTGGGGGATTTTGTTGGAGATGCCAAGGATGTGGTGTAGAACATAGTTGAAAATCTCGGACTCGCCTCGAACTCGGCAAACCAAAATTTTGGACTCAAACTCAGACTCGTGAAAGACTCGCGAAAGACTCGACAAAGACTCGGCAAAAAAAAAAAGTGTAGTTTTACAAAAAAAACATAAAGAAATTAATGCATTTAGAGAACATAAGTGCCATAATTGAAACATCACACATGTCATATGATCTACAAACACGCAATATTTGAAATTTCATCATTCATGGCAACATATTCAAGTTTTGCAGCATATTCAAGTTTCAACTTTCAACTCTAAAATGTATAATGGCAGCATAAGTATATAAATGTTCACAAAATTACATATAATGATATGTCCAACTCCAACTCCAAATGTGAAAAACAACAATGTGAATGAACAAACCAAAGAGAAGACTACATCTTCCTCTTTGTATTTTTCCTAATATAGCTCAATTTTTCAGGCCTTGAGCTAGAAGTAGTAGCAGTGGGTGTTGTGGTATCTAAATGGTGAGATGATTCTTCTTCAAAGTCAAAGTCCTCCTCATCATCCTCATCTTCGTCCTCATCTTCATCCTCCATTTCATCCAATCTTGCTCCTTCTGCATCTTGTGCTGCTCCTCTCTCTATTTCTGCAATTTCTTCTTCGGTAAGGAGGACATCATCACCATCATTTTGTTCATTCATGGTCCAATCACCATATGGATCAATTTCATCCAAGTCAATGGCCTCATGTAAAACACCCTCCACCTGTCTAACTCGAAGGCGAAGGTTGTACGGAACAAATACTAGATCATTGAGCCGCTTTTGTGACAATCTATTTCTCTTCTTTGTGTGAATGCTCTCAAAGACACTACAATTTCGTTCACACCTAGAAGCACTGCATGGCTGAGACAAAACACGAATAGCTATCTTTTGAAGATTAGGCGTGCCGGCACCATAATTCTCCCACCATAAATCTACAAAAAACATTTAGAAATATTAGAATTGAGAAAAAAATGTGACAATCAAGTTTGTAGGTTTTTTCTTGCACTATTGAACTAAGTTACTAAATTTTTTACCTGGTTGTTGTTTTCCTCTCCTATCAATTGCTAGTTGTGATGAGAAGAGTCTCCCCTCTGCACCTTTGTAGATCTTGAACAATGAACATTTCCAAATTCAGAAATAGATACTAGATAGTCAAAGTGTCAAACTCAAATTCAATAATGAACATTTCCAAATTCATAAATAAAGATAGAGCAATTGCAAATGTCAAATCTCACCTCCAACTCATCAAGAACCTTGTCTCTCAACTCAGGATCAGGTGTCATCTTATCAATGCATGTAATAACACCTGCCATGACCTCCTCATCAGCCCTAAATGAATCAGAGAAGTAGAATTTCGGGTTCAAAAAGTAGGCGAAGGCATGTATCGGTTGGTGGAGTTGGTTTGTCCACCTACGATCAATGATGCGCCAAAGGATTTCACATTTTCTTGTATTTCCACGATAGTAATGTGAAATGGCCTCTTTGGCCCTATCCATGGCCTCATAAATGAAACCCATTGGCATGCCCTCTCCATCCACCATACAAAGAACCCTTACCAAAGGTTCTGTCACCTAAAAAAATGAAAACAAATTTTAAATTAGTACAAAATCAACCCCTAAAAAATAAAATCAGCAAATAGACAAGATTGTATAAACTTTACTTTTGTGTTTGTTACTTACCGCAGTCAACTCTCCACTTTTATTGAACCCTTCATCAAAAACAATGCTCACAATCTTCTCTGCTTCAGGTCTTTTGGAGTATGTAGACCCCAACCAAGCATCTGACACAAACATCTGCTTAAGATGAGGAATGGCACTAAGAATGCTCTGCAAAGTGATGAAGTGGCTAGCAAATCATGTCACTCCAGGTCGCACAAGGTCCTTGCCATTTGTGTGTTTTCTCATCAAAGCAAGCACCCAAGTATGGTTGTAGATGAATTTGGTGACACTTTTTGCATCTTCAACCACCTTCTTCACCCATCCAGTCTTCCCAATGTCCTCTAGCACCAAGTCCAAGCAATGTGCAACACAAGGACTCCATGTAATCGAAGGATGCCTCTCCATAAGCATTCTACCTGCAGATACATATGCAG
This sequence comes from Cryptomeria japonica, assembly GCF_030272615.1. NCBI lineage: Eukaryota > Viridiplantae > Streptophyta > Pinopsida > Cupressales > Cupressaceae > Cryptomeria > Cryptomeria japonica. Next base: position 522,596,557 of record NC_081409.1, read on the forward strand.
CTGCGTTGTCCGTGATAATTTGGACAACATTCTCAACTCCAACTTCCCGAACCACACCATCCAACAGATTACACAAAGTCTCTGAATTTTTTATTTCATTTGAGGCATCAACAGACTTTATGAATACCATTGCACCATTTGAAGCCACCAAGAAGTTGAGAAGAGTCCTATTCCGTCCATCTGTCCATCCATCAGATAAAATGCTGCATCCTTTTCTCTTCCAATACCTTTTCTGATCATCAACCACACCTTGTGTATTTTGCACAGCTTTCTCTAGCAATGGCCCACTGAAGTCATGACCTATTGGGGCCTTAAACCCCTTACCCGCCACTGTACATGCATTAACAAAACTTTCCCAATACACATTGTTTGCTACATTGAAAGATAGATTATTGTAAAACCAAAAGTTTGAAGCTGCTATCTGTGCTTGTTCATGCTTCTCTCTATTCCATCCTGTACCTTCAAGTGAAGGTTGTGCACCTGGAACATTGCGTGGTACAAAAAAATTAGGGTCTGATCTAACAGGAGTGCCACTAGCCTCACCCTCATTGTCACCAAAAGATGAAAGTGACTGACGACCCCGACTGTGACCAATGGGACCCGAAATGGACAATGTGGGATTCATTGCAGCTGCCATGGCTTCTCTTGTTTTTTGCCTTTCTTCCTTATGCATATCATTCTCAGCAAGAATGGCCTTCATCTCTCTAATAATTTCAAGAGTTGATTTGGGGCATGCCTCCACACCATATCCAGGTATTTGTGCAAGGTGGTATTTTAATCTATTGATTCCACCAGTCATCCATTTTGTGCATTCGATGCAAGTGACCTCCCCCTTTTTGCTTCCTGCAATCCCATATTTCCAAGCTTTATCTCTTTGTCTTCCTGACCTTGGGGTTGCCCTTGGAGTTGAACTTGCCATTGCTGATTTAACATGAAAAAAAAAAATCAGCAAGGTTTTATGGAAAATCAACAAAAAAAATGACAATGAATCATTTGGGAAAAATAGCATTCAAAAACAAGAAAAAAAAAAAGAGGAAATAACTTAGGAAAGAAAATAGAAAAAAATTTGGCAGCATATCCCCTTGTTTTTCAAGATTTTTTTCAGTTTCAAAACAATGAAATGATTCAAATGAAAAAAAAAAGAAAGAGAAAAAATCCTTACCTAGATCTCTCTTGTCGTTTTTTTCTTCTTCCCTCTACTCCTTCAAACCCTACAAACCTGCTAAAACCAAACAAAACTGAAAATCAAGAGAAAAATGAAAAAAAAAAGCTTTTTTAACCCTTCACGGGCGTCTTTTTCTGGGCCCGCGAGTCCGAGCAAAAGACTCGCGAGTCTTTCGCAGGGAGTCCAGGCGAGTCAACTCGCGGCACCAAAGGACTCACGAGTCTGTGGCGAGTCCGAGGCGAGTCGCCGATTTTTAAAACTATGGTGTAGAACATAATAGTTCATATTTTTGGGTGGTAGGCCATTTGTGTGGAATACCAGGAAGAGGCATCAAAAAATGCCCTGGAAAAAACGGTAAACCTATACTAGATGAGACGGTGATGAACTATAATAGAGAGCATGAGGCAGCAAAAGAGAGAGAATCCTATAGATTGAATCAAACCGCACCAAAAAAAATAAAAGGAATGCAACCCCCATCTAATCCCAATGTTGTAGTAGAAAACCACCCCTTCTTTTCCATAGCTGAACCTCAAAGTGAAGCACCCTTAACACGCAAAAGAACAAAGGGGCCTTTACAAACATTTCAAAATGAGAGTCGAGACATTGCTGACCAAGATGTAGCAAGGTGCATATATGCAAATGGGTTGGCTAATGAAGCTCCAAAAGGGTATAAGGACCCAGATTATGAGAAGGTACGTGGAAACTTATTGGAAAGAGAGATGAAGGGGGTTGAAGATGCATTGAAACCCATAAGAGATTCATGGGCTGAGACAGGTGTATCAATTGTTTCCGATGGGTGGAAAGATTCTAAAAGATCGTCCCTTGATCAATGTCATAGCGGTGTCCCCTAAAGGAGCAATGTTTTTGAAAGCTATGGATTGTGAGGGCCAAGTAAAAGATGGTCAATTTACTGCAGATATTCTCATCTCCGCCATTGAGTTAGTGGGATCCCGCAATGTTGTCCAAGTCATAATGGACAATGCAAAAAATTGTAGAGCTGCTAGTTTGTCGGTTGAGGAACGCTATGATCACATGTTTTGGACACCTTGTGTGGTCCATTCACTCAATCTTATGCTACAAAAGATTGAGAATAAAATTAAATGGATCAAAGATGTGTATGCAAAGGCTAAGGACATCCAGATGTTCATCACAAACCACCACATGTCTAAAGGGATTTTTAGATCCTTTTCAAATTTGGAGCTATTGAAAGTAAGTGAAATAGTAATTTAATTTTACATTTTCTGATTTTTAAAATTTTCAATGTTCATAATATCATTGTGTAAGCTATATTGTGTATTCTTCTTTAAAGTTTGGCTTTACATTTTAATCATTTTGGCATTAATTTGTGTTATAGGTTCATTAGACCTGTTTTGCATCAAACACAGTCGTCTTGAGATGACTTGTGAAAGTTAAAGTGGCACTTTGCAATATGGTGATCAGCACAAATTGGACTACATGGAAGCACAGTAGCAGTGAGAGGGCAGCAAAAATTAGGGAACGGATATTCAATGAGTCATGGTGGGATCTTGTGACATATCTCCTTAGTTTCACTGAGCCCATTATGAGAATGATTCACTATACCGACATGGATAGGCCTTGCATTGGTGAGATTTATGATGGCATTGACTCAATGCTTGAAAAAATGAAGTGCATTATAAATGCAAGAGAGAATGACCCCGAGGAGAAATTCTTCAAACAAGTGGAAGCAATTGTTGTAGAGAGGTGGAATAAGATGACCAATCCTTTGCATTTTCTTGCCTATGCCTTGACACCAAAGTACTATAGCAATCAATTTCTTGATAAACCAAGAAGGATTGCACCATGGAGAGATCTAGAAGTGTCTGATGGGTACAAGGCAGCAATCCTTAGACTCTTCCTCATGATGATTTGCGAGATATTATTACAAATGAGTTCATAGAATTTGCAAATAGAAATGGTCTAAGTGTTGATGCTCTTCATCATAGATCCAAGAAGGATGCTCATAGTTGGTGGTACTTCCATGGCACATGCTTCCAAAACCTACAACCCCTCGCTGTCAAAGTTTTATCACAAATTTAATTAATTAAAATTTATCACAAGTTTATTTATAGTTTACTTTATCTTCATAGGTTGCTAGTAATTTTTAATTTTAATTTTTATAAATTTATAACTTTAATTGTTTACTTTATCTTCATAGGTTGCTAGTTCATCTGCTTCAGAAAGAAATTGGAGCACATACTCTTTCATCCACTCAATAAAATGCAATAGATTGCAATCAAAAAGAGTGGAGAATTTGTATGTGTGCATTTCAACCTACGTCTTCTTTCACACAAGCAACGTGACTACAACCAAGGGGAAACAAAAATGTGGGGTATAGAGCCAGAGCATACTGATTTGGATGCTTCCGCTTATCAGCTTGTTGCATTTGATGACTCGGATAGCGAGCAAACTTATAGTGCAAGTGCAAGTGCAAGTGACATTGGCATTGGTTCATCTAATGTCAATGTCAATGATGAGGAGGAGGAGGAGAAGAATGAGGATGATGAATTAGAGAATCCATTTGATGATTAAACTTTAAATTGTTGAAAGTTGAAATAATGATACTTGAATATTTTGTCATTTTGATATTAAACTTGATGTATATGATGCTATTATGGTATGATCATGATGCTACGATTACAAGTTTATGTTGGTTTTGTTGTTTATATGATGCTATGTGACATGCTAATCTTAATTCATGCTTATAGGTATATATATATATATATATATATACATACATATATATGTATATATATGTATATGTATTATATGTGTATATACACATATATGTATATATACACATATATATGTATACACACACACACACACACACATATATATGTTTTTGCACTAACGAACCCAAACCCCTTTTCAAAATTTTGCGGTACCAGCGTACGGGTTTGAAGAACAGGCAACTTAGAAATTTAATAGAAACACTTCCTTAACATTTGACAACCTCATTTTATACATTTTGTAACTTTTTTTTTCATAAAACTTTTGCCAAACAAATTTAAATACTTCATAAAGTTCCCAACTTTTGCGGAGTCTTACGGAGTTTTTGCCTAGTTGAAAAAAATTTGATCTACCAAGACCGTGTCAGGACCAAGTATGGAAACTAGGGACTAATCCACAGTTGTTCAAGAGCGCCAAACATGAATCATATTATTCAGTTTACATTGAGTACAAGCTGACAGGTGACATATAAGAAATCAGCTGCATTCATGGTTATACATACCATATGGCTGAATTTAACTGATCCGTGTCTGTTCCAATAGGCCAGGGCCTTTGTTTAATGCTAAATCTACCAACTCAAATCATAACAAATCATTATCTAGACCATTGCAATTCCAAACTTAGACAATATGAAATTTCCAGTTTGAGATATACGTGGTGCAACATATATTAATGGCAATTTTTATATTTGGAAATCTTGTGTGATAATTAAGACATATATGTGGCAAACAGAAAAAAAATACAAAATCTCTCAAATTCGGCACATAGAAGACCGTTGTCTAGAAACAATTTCTTGCGGGTATGTACGCTTTCCCTCATAGAGACACAAAAATCCAAATGAAACCATAATCACTTTCATTCTTATACCATTGCTAAAGGTTTCCTTTTCATTTATGGAGTTCAAACAGGTTTCGCCCTTTCAGATATATGGTTTGAATCCCCTTTTTCACAAATGAAATATATACCAACATCATCATCTCGTCCACTTCCAACATTTCCCAAACATAAATTTCCACAACATTCATCAAAAGTGGGGAAGACTTTCAACCGCTACTTATTTCTTTTATAGTGTGTTGTTTTTAACTTTTTATTGTTCCAGGGCCTATACACAAGCAATCGATAAACAATAAAAAGAATACCCTAAAAGACAGGATTCAAATAATCCCAAGAGTGCCAAACATTCAAGCAGATTTCCAAAGGCCGAGCCGTAGTTCTGACATCGAATGACGATATATTGAAAATAGAAGTCTATGTTCTGATCTCGTGATTTATTCAACATCCCAGCATGGGGTCTCTAACAGAAGTTCCTTATGTTTTCGACTTTAGTAATCTAAAAGTTATGTTCAATTCAATCGCAGTTTCTCCGTGCCTTGTTCAGACTTTGACATTTGCATACATATCAGCCTGACTTTTAATATCGAACTTGGTCGAGTTCAAACTCGAATCAACCAATACAAAAAGAAATTTAGTCTAGCGACAAAAAACAGTCTCTCCGTTTTGTAGCCTATGCGTTTGAAACAAATCAAAAGGGTTATGAGTAAACTTTCCCCTTGGTCTCTCTCTCTCAAAAGTGGGAAACGTCAAGTTTTAAGCTATTTACATCACATTAAATGAGTCTGCACCGTATAAGTAAGATACAGTATAAAAATTGATGTAGAAATTCATGGTGCTTAAACAGTGGGTGAGTTGTAATTTTAATTTGAGTAGTGATAAAACCAAATTTTTGTGTTCATATCTATGCGTGAAAACAGGTTTTAGAAAAAATATATATTTTGTATCTTTTTTTATTTTTAATCAATTAAACGATCAGAAACTTTCCATTTTCTTTTTATGCTTATTCAAAAATTATGATCAGAAACTTAAAAACTAATAAAAAGCACATTTCTATCTAAACTACTTTCAATTTACTGATTGTAAAAACCTCGTGAATCTTATATGTAGGTGAGTCGATAGAATTTCGGATTACAAAACAGAGGCGGCGAGTTTTGATTACCAGCTCACGAACAAGACACAAATAACATAAAGTTTTTCAAAAGCCATCACGACAGTGCGCCCGCTCTTTACGTGAGGCGAAATTTCAAAAGCGAGATTTGCAGAAAACGGTATAAATAATTTTTAATCCAGATTTTGTTCATGAATTTAAACTGTGCATAGTTATAAATGGAACGATATAAATACGTACCCGTACAAATGCCTGCGTGTGTACACTCTTTTGGTCTTAGCCGAGACAAAGCTCTGAATGGGAGCATAATCGAGGCTTTCCACGCCGATTTCGTCACTAAGTCTTTCAGATCTCGAATGTGACGCCGCTTTGACCTCGCAGGCGCCCTCCGATTCCATTTGCACCTTAATCTCGCTCTCCGATTCCATTTGCAGCTTTCTCTCGCTTTCCGCTTCCATTTTGCTCATCAGAGGCTCCTCGATTTCACACTCTTCTCCCTCCATTTTCAATTTAACCTTAAATTGCACCAAATTAAAGTAGATTCAAACGCTCGCAAACCTGAGTTTGAGGGATTCTTTTACCTTTGCGAATATTTGCAGCTAGACCAGCTTGATCTTCAGTGCATCTAGAGACACCTAATGCAAAATTCAGACTATCTTGTCCGCTAAAATACCAGACTCCAATTCGGAATTGTCAGGACTCGTAATTTTCCCAAATGCCAACATTGACCAGAGTTGTTCATTGAAGAATCCAGAATTTAACTTGCCTTTTGGAAAAGAAAGGAAAAATAAATCGAATCCGTGACAGTGAGACGCCTGAGAAGAGTTATGATAGGTTTGTGAAATGTATGTGTATGGTATTGTGGGGAGGTAGTTGAATAGTCACGTAAATCCCTCAGTTTCCAAAGTTGCCACAACCTGCGTTCGCGCCTTTCTTCTCCTTTATAAACGTTCTTCTTTTCTCTTCGTATGTCACGTGTCCTATGACACGTGACTCCTTATCCCCACCACCGTTATATGTTTAAAAAACTCATGAATAAAAGTTGCTGTTCACCAACAAATAGGAGTTAAAAGTTTTAACAAATAAACAAGAGCTGTGAGACAGCATGAGTCCCTGCCTTTAGCTAAAAACATGTAAGCAATGCATTGAAGTGTGGAGAACAATTAAGTAATTTTGAAAATAGTTAACAACTGATAAGATAACGTGTTGTAGTGTTCTAAGAACTCGTCTTCAAAACTATTATACAAGTAGACAGTGCAATTTAAGAAAGTCATTAGATATAACTCTAAAGTTCAAAGTACTTACTTTGCAAATGTTATGATTCAAGTGGTAAATTCAACCTATATATTCAAGTCTGTACTACGACAATAAGTCTAGATTGTTTATTTATGTGCCCTGATGACCAAAGTTGTTGAAAGTGGTATGGCATCAACATTATTGAATCAAGGTTGGACCTCACTTGAAAATGGTCTGATCATGAATGGTAATATTGCTTTCATGGAAGAAGGAGCTCACTTGGAGGCCATTTCTATGGTACATACCTCACCTCTTGATCTGATAAAGTGTTTGGTGGAGTTGGCTGAACAAGCTCTTCTATTGGAGTTATTATATTTCTGATCGGCTTTTAAAGATGCAGGGAATAATTTTGCACATAGTAGAGTTTGAAAGAAATGATCAAATGGTTTTTATTATAGTACCAGACATCATGCTTCCATAGAATCAGGGTACAAAGCCATTTAGTCGGAAACTTCTATCTACATGCTAATTGTTTATTTAGTTTTGTACTTTGAATTTGAAAATTTCAGCACTGAAATGTTTATAGATGTCGGTGTGTTGAATGTGGTGGAAAAAATTGAAAGATAATAAAGTGGTTTGTATTTTAAATAAGAATTCTGTGTTTCTCTGTTCATATAAAAGTTGTTTTTAACAATTAATACCTTGTATAAACAGATATTAATTGTGTTCGAATGCAAGAGATTATGAAAGGTTAGACTATGAGAAGCTCAGAGTTTATGGAGCTTTATATAGAATGCTGGAATTTTTTTCCATGAACTGTAAAGAACTATAAAATGGGAGATGTGGGTCCTTGAATATTTTAACTATGGGAACCTTTCTATTGAAAGAGTATGAAAAAGAAGGCTTGTTATTGGTTTGGAGAGTATGAGTTTAGTAGGTTCTAGGATGGAGGGGAGAGTATTGATGGAAGGAAAAGTGACGATTGAAGCCCCACAAATTCACGAGTAGAGGTTTATAATGCGAAGCTTAAAAGATTGCATAATTTTGAAGTTACATAATTTTCTAGTCAATGGATTAATGGTTAAATCAATGAAAAATACAATGCGGTGAAGTTTCCCATTCATGCAAAATATCACAAATTGGAAATTTAAAAAGAAGTTAGCAATACAAAGAAATCAATGTACAAATTATTTATCAATGTAATGTTGAGAGTTTTGAGTGAAATGAAGAACTAAATTATTAAAGATACATTTGATGTGGTTAAGGTTTCCAGACATTGAAAAATATCGAATTGTTGTGACGTGATAGTCTAATATTGTCAAAATAGAGTTAAAATATGCCAACGAAAGTAAACATGGTTCAGCAGGGTTTTGGAAAGGGGGGACTTGAGGACAGATTTTGAGGACGGGTGGAATTTTTTTCACAATTTGGGAATGGTGGTCTAAATATAATATAATATTTGAAAAATAAATTAAAATTTATAAGAAATTAGAAATGGGGGGAGGTATTATGGAAATGGTAGCTGTGATGTGGTGCCTTATAAGAGGAACAGGGGGCAGATAATCAAAGAAAATGAAATGGGCAATGTGATTTATGTAAAAACCAGAACTGCTCCTATTATTCTTGGAGGTGTTGGTGCTACTTATGAAATAGTCGTGGAAGAACTACTGAAGGTGCTTAAACTGGAGGAGACTTAGCTAGTTGAAACTGCTGATACTGAAGCTGAACTCAATCCTGTACAACAATCTAAATATAAAAATAAGGAGTAAAGAAAGTGCTTTCTGATATGGAATTATATAAAGTACAGATCCCTTGAGATTGTGGCCATAATATCGAAAAACCCTCCCCGCTTTAGCTCTCTGTTGAGCTTCACCACATATGATATTAAGTTGTTTTAGCGGTACTTGAATGGTATGATATAAAAAAATAAAACATAAAGTTACGGTAAAACCCAAAATTCAAATCCACAGAAAACTTGTCTGGTATTAAAAGCTAATTGAATGGAATAAATCATAGAACTATTCCAACTTTATGTGGCGAGGAAAGAATTCTCCGGCTCTTTGAATCCACTCAAACCTCAATTAAAAATAAGTCGCCCTCTAAAGATTTCATGCTTAAACAAATTTTCAAACAAAGGATCCAAATGCCGAAATCGTACAAGACAAGGATCACAATATATATACTCTGTTTCTAAATCTTGGACTAGAAAGATTTCTACACAACAAAGTCTAACATGAACGAATTGGACGGATTATAGATTCAACATAACTCAGAATTCGGACTCAAAATTGAATGTAAATGTACACATATTATAATCAAACTTGTACATTTTCAGGAAATTAAGCTCTGGCAATGATATCAGACAAACAATGAACCTAACCTGTAGTCAAAGCAGGGTATCTAGCGAGCTCCTGTCAGTAGTTGTAAAGCCAAATTGCACAACCTTTGCCAACATCCTCCCTGCCTCAGGGCACAGTGAACTGTTTGATAGAATGCCGCTAAGAAATGTTACTCGTAAACTGCGATGATTGTAGTATATGCACAGAATAGATTTTATTTAAAAAATCTGGAAAGGCATTCAGAAAATGACAAATGAATCATGTAAACTCAAAGACTCTGTAAAAGGATAAAAATGGACAAATGGACATCTGCACCTGTGAAGTTCCTGTCAATAAAAGAGTCTTATTTTCTTGTGGTAATCTGCTTAGCCAATGTATAGAATACAATAAAGAGTAATTAAAATCCTAAATTCCTTAGAGGCATTCTCCTTGGGCATTTATAAATTGAAAAACATAGCCAGCTAATGAAAATAAACCACCATTGCATATTGAATTTAATACACCTTCACCCTAAAAATTCAGATGCTGTAATGTACTCGATGACTAATTTGGCCAGGAGTTTGCTGCGTAACCAGAGAAAGAGCCACCCGATTTCCGTTCTGGCCAAGGGTTTTCACAGAATTGAAGAAGAGGTCTTTCTTATCCTACCTACGCAACTGGAAAGAGGACGTGTGCTCGGTGTTGTTAATGTCCACTTGACAGAGGAGGAGAACCTTAGTCTCATGAAGTCCGCCTGGTCCATTCTGGATGTTCAACAACGGCTTTCTATTTCACAGTTTCTATGTTCCTACGCCTTTTTGCTTTGTTATTACATCGTTTTTTAAGACCCTGCATACATACAGGGTTTTGCAATGCTATTATATAGTTAGCCCTTAAAGTTTATTCTTGGCAGAATAGCTGCGGAAGATTCGACAGTAGCCCTTTTTGTCAGATATTTTGGATGTGACCCCTCTTTAATTTTGAGTTTCCCGCTTATCCACGCCGCCATGGAACTATTGCAGACTAGGATTAGTCTGTCCTCACAGGTTTGTTTGTCAGCAAATGGATGCAAGGTACAATGGACAAAATTGTGGTCAAAACAAACAAACTCAAGCAACACTGCGAATTTGGGTCATCAGAAAATAGAGAGAGAAATTGCAGAGAACATTTCATCTTAAAGCATGAAATTTTCTAGAAACTCACCTGGTTAAATCAATTCGGTTCGCTAAGATCTTTGAAATTAAGCTTAATGCCTGCCAATTCGCACTTGCTAAAAATGTATTGAGACAACATTTATTTAAGGCATTCAGTCAAACAGTTCATACACTTTATCTGAGCTTCAACATTTTCCATACACAGCTACCAGGGCAGTCACAAATACAACATCTGACAAAAAAATATTGATTTGATGAACATTCATGCCCTGATCACAAGCCGAGCAGAGAACATACTTAACTCTTTGCATAGTCACAAAATACAGCTGAATTTTGAAAAAGCATGTTAATGTGATAGCTAAGGTCGGATCCTTCAGGCCGACATAGCAAATGGAAACGTGTGAATGGCCTATCGGCCTCACATAATAAAACTTTACCAATTAACACAAGCAGCCTAGTGCAGTAAACCGAAAACAGCTAGGGCAACTTTGCCAACTAGCCAATGTCACTTCCAATCATGAGCATGTAGTTGCTATTATGTCCTTAGACAGACATGAAAATTGAATTAATAAGAAAAGCAACAGACCTCAAAGGTGCTCCAGAGAAATTCACGTCAGAATGCAAAGCTAAGGCTTGGTCATCAGTTGCAATCGATTGAGTAGAAGAACGCCAGGGTGGGCCACCAGGGTTTGAAGCAGCATCCAGAATGTTCGCAGCTTCTTCTCTGCTCTAAAGAATTATCTAGAAAAAGTTATAAAACTGATTTTTACATAGTTTTATAAAAATACTTTTAACATTATAGTCTTCAACTTAAATATTTTAATAATAGCTTCCTATTGGATACTTATTTAATTTTCAAATATAAAAGAATTAAAACCCCAGCAAAAAATGAAATAGCCAATGACAAATCAAATAATTAATAATTTTTAAAATAGTTTAATAGGAACAAAAATGAAACTTTGATATAAGATTAAATTTTTCAATTTGCACAATTATCAAAGTATACTAATGTTGGAAATGAAAACATTAGTTCCCTGCTTAAGGCTTAAGGCAGGGACTAACAAATAACTGACAACTCCTATTTGTTGGTTGATCCTTCATCTTCCACTATCTATTTTTTTCAAACCAAGTTTTAAAGATTTTACTTTTAGAATATTAATATTAAAAAGATATAAAGTTTGTACTTTAGAATGATGTAATAGAAAATCTATGATTCATAGTGGTATAATGGTTTTTGATACAAAAAGTTTATTTGAGAAATTTTTAGTTGGAAATTATTTAATTTAAATTAGCGTAGAATAAAACATATATAAGGATTGTAGTTTATTATTTTATCTTACAAATCTTAATTATTAAAAATATGGAGAACAAGAAGATTAGCAATTCTTGATGGCTAAGCAAAGAGAAAAAACATCAAATGATACTAAAAAATGTTGAATTAAAAGTTACTTTGTCTTGTTATTCCTTGGTTTGAGCAATTATTCTATATCCATCCTAGCATGTCATGAGTGGATGATTTAAAAAGTTCAATTCACACCATAAAACTTTGTGAAATAGGTGTATACACCTAAAATGGTCTGGAGATAATTAATTAAATAAGCAATTATTTAATTAATCCCCCTTCCTAATTTAATTGAATTCATTAGGCAATTTGATTAAATTCTCTCTTTCATCTACTTATTAATAAATCTAAGGATTTATTTAATAGGTTCATTTTCATAATACTTTGATTAATTAATTCAAATTAATTAATCCTCCCCCCCACTTCATTCAATTCTTCTAATCCCCTAATTAATTAAAACAAATCAATTTATGAGTTGTTGAGAATTAATCAGTCTTTTCCTATTATTTGAATTTTTAAATTCAAATTACCCACATGCCTCCTAACTTCTAACCACCTAACCTAACCATCCCTCTAACCTAACCCATTCCACCTAACCTTGGGTTTAACTAACCCTATCCTATCTTGCACATCCTAACCTCCTATGGTGTGGATATTTTCTTCTTGAGACACATGGCACTTTGGCCACATGTCTCCTCTCTTGGACACTTGCCCTTTTATGAGCAAAGCTCCTTGACACTTGTCACCACAGAGATGACAAGTGTCTCTTCCTCCAACCTCTTCTCCAACCTCCTCCAATTTCACCCTTGATATCTTCAGACTCAATCTTGATCGTTGATTCCTACCACCTCACCCCTGCCCTTGAAAATCCTATAAATATCCCCCATTTTAGAGCAATAAGGATCCCATCTCATAGCAATTTATGCATTGTCACTATAGGCATATATCTTTTAGCATATCATTTGAGCATTGTTGTTTTAAGTAAATTGCATCTTAGATCTAGTTTAATTTGATCATTTTCTAGCATAATTGTTGAATCATGTAGCTTAATCGATCATCATCATAGCTTAATCATGCATATCATTAGCTTAATTAGTCTCTTGGATCAATCTAGCATAATCAGTCCCATCTTTGCATGTCATTATCATTTCAAATCCTCCATCTAGGTGTAGTCAAGTCACTAGGATTGCTTATCCAGATCTGAGAGCAAATCCATACTCGCATCTCTTAGGAGGCGATAGGTTGTTTTGTCATGGTTCATCTTTGTTTGCTTATTATTTGCTAACCATGCTTGTAATGATCTATTGAGTGTTTTGTGTTGCAGCTGCAGGTATCACACTTCATAGAGCACAATATTTTGGCACCCACCGTGGGGCTCAAAATCTGATGTTTGGCCTCTCTAGCATCATTAAACCTTCATTTATGGTCGGGCTGTTAGAATTTTGTACGAGCTCCTTTTTGGTCTAGTACGAGTTCCTTTATGCAGTGATACGACAATTCATCTTGACTTGTACGAGCTTTTAAGGAGACTGAAGTGTCGTACGAGCTCTGTTCTGCACTTGTACTGTCCCGGAAAGATACTCGTACGGTCAGGTAAATTGTGTCGTATGAGATTTTGCTTGTGTGTTTTTAAAGTAGTTTGCATTTTAAGGGTTTCATGCTTCAATTTGATCATTACTAATGCTAACCCTAGTTTGTTTGTGATTTTTTCGACAGCCTAACTGGTTTTTACAGGACGATTGTCGAAGATTACGCTTGTCAAAGCTTCATTTCAAAAAAAACACATCATGACTACTAATGCATCTATTTTGCAGGTTGCCTAGGAGGACTCAACTAAACTCTATGTCTTCTTTAAGTTTTCTAGGCACACTTGATTTTGCTAATGGAAATGAGCAATCGTGTTTTATGTGTTTTGATGATAGGCGAGTATGCTTTCACCTTTCTTAGGTGATCAGAAAGCTAGACTCGTCCTTTGCTTTCATTAGTGCATTTCTTTAGCAGGCCTACCCTCCCGAGGAGCTAATAACTCTTAGCCATTAAGGTTGGTGAGAGGGGAACGACCTAAGTGGGAACGACTAATGCCAAGTAATCCAACCCACTATAAAATAAATGTGATTTGATGAAAATTAATTCAACGGCAATGCTCGGGAATAGTTCTCCTTCGTACCTTTGGGTATATCAAACCTTGGTTTTAAAGGCTGGGAGACCTCTTAATTGAGTATTATACCCCGATGCACCAAATGGATCCCTTACTAGTTTCGGTTAAATTAGAAGCTACCCGATTCACCTCCAAAAGGGTGATAATCTTTGTGCAAGAGAGATAGTAACTCTCCCAAGACACTTGCCATATCATGCCCCCATTAGCATTTGGAGTCGGATAATACGGCATTCAGAATCCATTGCGTGAGACTCAACAGCCGTATTTTAATTAGCTATTGGGTGTGTACCTAAGCTTGCAAGCAAAGGTTTTCTCTCTCATCCAACTTCCTTAGGTAGCGCAATGTGCTTGAGGTCACTTATCATATCATATGTTTATTGTGTATTCATCCCTTAAGCAGGAAATCAGACATTCAAAATTGGAAAACATAAGCAAAAAATCAAACTTCATTAATCAAAATTCTGCCAAGCAAACACTTTTATCTTCATTTTGTCCTCTATCATACGAGGTATCTACTTTGTCGTATGATCTGGTGGGAATTTTCATACGATCCTGTTTAGCATAAAATTTTATGTTATCTTTCATAGTCCGGTCCAGTGATAATTTTCGTATGAGTCATCTTAGCAGAGGATTTTATGCCAACATTTGTCGTCTAGTTTTGTGAGAAAACTCGTACGAGTTTATGTCTTTTATCGTGCAAGATTTCTGGTTTGTCGTATGAACCTGTATATATTGTCATTTGAGGCTGTGTAGTTTGTCGTACGAACTTCTGTCTCTGTTGGTCAAGAATTGTCTTCTTGCACATCTTTTTCAGGTCTGTTATATTTGCTCGATCAATTTGCAGTGATCATAAGCACATGTTATCTGTCATTTTATGCTTGGATTGTCTTCTTGGTTCTCTTGGTCAAGTTATCATCTATCAAATCGAATTTTAAAGCTAAACACCTCAAGATTTTCAAGTACTCACCCTCAACAAGTTCAAGATCTAAACATCTCAAAATGCATCATTAACCTCTTTGATAAACTGATCACTCAAAACATAGTTTCTCATCAGGATCTATCATCCTTTATCATGAAACTACAACGTTTGGTCAAGATAATCTTGTCCCACATCGTAGGATATATCGTTCCTACTGGACTTGGTTCTTATCAAATCATCATCATTACACTCCAAAACCAAAGATTGAAAAACTTGCAAACTTTTAAACACTTGAACCATGTTTTCGTGTCATATCGCTCTATCACATTTACATTGATATTTGATCACTTATCAAAACAACTTTTGGATAATCAAATCCTAGCACAATATCTAACACACGTGTATGCCCGTTTTAACCACAGCTCAGAGACGAAAAATCACAGAGACAGAAATCGAAACATTGGAAATAATTGAAGAGTATAGAACCATGGAATACCAAAGAAAAATACAAGAAGAAGACATAACAAGCTGACATATCAGAGAAATCAAACAAGTCCAAAATCAAAATCCAACTATGTCAAAATCTCACAAGGATTCAAATACATCTCCAAAGAAAGGTGGTTCTTTTATGCAACTCTTAAAGAGATCCCTGAAAGATTTTGCTAAAGAAGATCTAAATCATGCACCTATGTCTAGCAATGGCTTATCCCCCCATAAGCAAATTGATTCTCCAAAAGCATCTATTCCTACACCTCCTGAAAACTCGCAAGAATCTTCCATAGCATCATCACCAAAAAATACACCCAGAGATGAAGTTCCCCAAGAAATATCCATGATTTCCATCAAACCTATTTCAAAGGATCCTATTCAAAGCTCATCTCCTTTGTATCCAAGCATTGATTCCTTGCAAAATCCCCATAGCGCTCCCTTTCAAATTGAAGTCCTCATTCATAGAATGTTATTTAAACGTGTCCTAATAGATGGCGGAGTTTGCTTAAACATTTGTTCTTTGAGTCTTGTCTATGCTCTAGGTTATTTAGAAGATGCAGTTGATCCCCTAAAAAAGATCACATTCAAAGCATATGATGAAGAAGAATGTTCCTCTAAAGGAATTGTGATATTACCCATCAGAGTGGGACCTTTGCAGAGAGATAGAGCATGCCAAGTTCTAGACTTGGACTTACCATACAACATACTCTTGGGAAGACCCTGGATACAGGACATACAAGTTGTTCCATCAACATATCATTAGTGCTTAAATTTTCCCTACAATGGGTAGGAAATCAGAATCTCGGCAGATTCAAATCCATTTCAGTATTGTAGTAATCTCAAACCATCTCAAGAAGTCATTGTTTCTCATAATAGAGAGGCATCATCTTCAAGCACACAATCTAAAGAAAAATCATTTGCCTCAATTTTGTCAAGTATGGAAAAACAAATGCAGCTAAGAGATCAAGGGAATGGAGAATATTCAATATCACAATTACCCCTTTCTCCTAAATCCTTTGGAAAACCATCAAACTCTAAACAACAACCAATTGTAAAAAATCTTCCGATATTTGATGGAGCATTTGTTAGTGTTGGAACCTTATCAGAGGAAACAAAAGACAAAGATGTGCTACAGTGCCTATACAAGGATGAAGAAGTTCAACAAAAGATCAACAATGTCTGCATACCTACAGAAAAGTATGGAAAAGGATTTAACATTCTCAGAAAAATGGGATACACTGGAACAAGTCCTATAGGAAAAAGAAAAGAAGGTATCTCAGAACCTATTCAACCTCATACTCAACCGACTACTGACAAAACAAGCTTAGGATATGGACAAGTTACTTTACCTGAAGACACATCTTTTAGCCAACAACAAGAGGAATATAAAAACAGACAAGAACAACTGGCAATTGAAAGAGAAGAAACATCGGTTAAGCAAAAAACACAAGCAAACATGAACTGGGAAAAGAACCAAGCTTCAAATCAACAGGAAAAACAAACTAAAAGCACCTCTCAAGCAGCCTTAAATCTCAATCAAAACAAGCATGAACCTAGTAGTAATCAAGGAGAGCTCATAGAAAAGTTGACAGAACTCAATCTCAGCCCTGAAGAGGTTGAATATGAAATAAGAAAGGATATAGGAACAAAAGATGAAGAAACAAATCAAATACTATATGAACAAATCTGTAGATTGCAGGCTGCAAGCGATACAAATTCTAATGAATGGGAATGGGATTCCTATCACTCTGAAGAATCAACTGAAGAAAATTGCTTTGAAGAAGATGTAGGAGTCGATGTAGTTCACACGTATGCAGGGCAAACGTTAGGAACTAGTTTACTTGAATTAGAATCACATTCGATTGACTTGGATTTAATTGAAGATGATCAGGAACTCCTTGTGCGAGGTCATTCTGATGAGAGTATCGTTCTAGACATGGAAATACATATTGAAAGCTCTGACATCTCTATCATGATTCTTAATGTCTTTGACATAATTCAACATGAGTATCCTTTATCCTTAATCCCTCCTAAACCTATGGACTGGGAAAATGAAGGACATACTACCATTGATACCTTTCCTAATGACCATGTGATATCCTTATATCTTAATGAAATCAAACCCACAACAACTTTCACCAAGGATTTCGCTAGCGCATCTTCCAGTCAAGTGGGTGCCAAATCTCCTAGTCGCAAAAGTGAAAATCAAGAAAACAATATCAGGACTAATTCTGAAAACCATTTCTTGCCAACATTAGACTGGGAAAAAGTAAAAATAAAGGACGCATCTAACGGCAAAAACCTCCTTAAGGCGCCGAAAGATGGGAGATTTGACACCTTACCCAAATCCTATCAAGAGGGGTCATCTATCATGATGGAACCGGCAGAGGTAGTTACCATTGGCACAACTTATCTATATCCAGCAACTTCTCTATCAGAACTAACAAGGCAAAAATATTTGGAACCCTTCAAAGGATGGCAAATCAATTTTACTTGGTCATATGCAGACATTCTAGGGTTCGATCCATATCTTGCAATACATCACCCAAATATCAGTCCAGGAGCAGGTATTCTATTTATCACACCACAAGGTCATACAATTCGAAAAGCATACAAATTAAGCTTTCCATGCACCAACAATACAACAAAATATGAAGCTTTGGTTACAGGTATCAAAATGGCTATAGAATGGAACATTACACAACTTCAAGTCTTTGGAGACTCTCAGCTCATCATCAATCAAATCAATGACGATTATCAAACAAAGGACAAAAAGTTGATGCCTTATAAAAAGATGGTTGATAATATCAAGAAAAACTTTGTTGAAATAACTTTTCAGTAGATTCCAAGGAATGACAACAAAGCAGCAAACGCCATGGCTACACTTGCTTCTCTCCTTCAAACACAGGAAAATCAACAACGTTATGAATTCTTAGTGGAAGAGTTGTTTTATCCTGCTCATAATTGTCCTGATTCCCTAACTATCTATCACCTTGTTGGGCATGATTCCTCCCGTTACATCCAAACTTATACATACCTGAAAGATAACACCCTACCTCCTAACTTATCGAAAATTCAAAAGAAAAAAATTATTCACCAATTCTCCCATTTTACTCTCGTCGCAGATACCTTGTTTAAATGAGGTCTAGACGGTACTCTTTTAAGATGTCTCGAACAAGAAGAATCTGAGAAGGCCTTACATGAAGTCCATAACGACATTTGTGGCACTCATTCAAATGGTCTTACCCTTTCAAAAAAACTCATATGCTTGGGCTATTATTGGCCAAATATGGAACGAGATTCTTTTCAGATAGCTAGAACATGCAAACAGTGTTAGATCCATGGGAATTTGATTCATGCACCAACACAAGAACTTCATGCTTTGGCAACATCTTAGCCTTTTTGTCAATGGGGTCTTGATCTAGTAGGAAAGATAAATCCTTCTTTATCCAATGGTCACAAATTCATCCTTGTAGCTACAGAATATTTCATAAAATGGATTGAGGCAGTATCTCTCACAAATATCACAGGAAAACAAATTGTTGCATTTATCTTGTACTACATCATCTGTCGCTATGGAATACCCATGACCATTATCACTGATAATGGGCAACCATTCAAGAATCAGGATGTACAAGAGCTATGTGAGAAATTCAAGATCCAACACAGATTTTCCACACCCTACTATCCACAAGGGAATGGACAAGAAGAAGCATCAAACAAAACAATTCTGAAAATCCTCAAAAAGACAGTAAATGATGTTGGAAGAGATTGGCATATTTAATTGAACTCTGCTCTATGGGCCTACCGTACTAGTATTCGCACACCAACAAGTGCAACACCTTTCTCTCTTGTTTATCGATCAGAAGCAATACTGCCAATAGAAGTAGAGATACCTTCTCTATGAGTATCATTAAAATGTCTTATTCCAGATGAAGAACAACAAGTATCTAGACTGCAGGAGTTAGAATTGATCCATGAACGAAGACAAAATGTCTTTGATCATTTAAAGGTATATCAACAAAGAATGTGTCGGAGTTATAATCACAGGTTCAAACCACACGTCTTTCATGTTGGGGAACTAGTACTAAAGGAAAATCCATGCAACCAGATAGATCGAGAAAAGAAAGGAAAGTTCGAACCAAACTGGTTAGGTCTGTTTGTGGTCACAACAATATTTGGGTCAGGAGCATATCAGCTATCAACACAGGATGAAGATCAGCTCGAGGAACCCATCAATAGCATGCATCTGAAGAAATTTTATGTCTGAAAAGGCATAAGAATCCAAAAATAGTGAAAAAGCAAAAAAATCCAAAAACATTGAAAAAGTAGAAAAATCCAAAAAAGTGAAAAAGAAAAAAAATCCAAAAAAAAAGAAGTGAAAAAGCAGAAAATCAAATCAAATCAAATATGAGAAAAAGTGCAATAAAAGCAGATGGTGAAAACCTGGCAAACAGGCGCTATCTGTTAGCTAGCTTTTCCATCTATTAGTTCATGCATCCTTCCACTTGCATTCATTCAACGTTGTTCATATCCATAATAAAGCCTTATACATACGCAGGCATCCCGGGTGGCTTCTTGCCATGGTTTGGATCATTGGGTATATCATAATGAATTTGTTTCTAGGCTTGGGGCAAAATCCTGCACCTAGCTGGGGGCAAAATCCTACACCTAGTTAGGGGCAAATTTTTTGATCATTTTGAGCTAAATCAAACAGGTAGAACAACAGTTAGACAACTCTTATCAAGCAAAAACTAAGACATATCCAACTTTGAACACGAGATCAAATTATCAACCATCAAACTATCAAAAATTTAGTCTAAGCACATGGATGATATCTTTTGGATAATGATTTTAACATGATTGTTCAACTTTTCTATCTTGATTTTCACTATCATGATTTCTGAGTAACTCCAGGATGTCTCTGACTAGAGGAACAAGGAAGGAACATGATATTTTTCTTGTCTGCTGTCTGTAAATTAATCATTAATATGTGTAAATTTATCTCGGGACATGATCATCGGAGTATCATCGAAGACATTTCCAATTTGCGTATTGAAATGGTTAATATTACCCGTTTTACGCAAGCAACACTCAAGTCATCTTGGTTCAATTATACCTCGATGCTTGTGCTAACTTGCCATATCAAAATCCAAGAAATTCATGCTCAGGTCATCATGGTTTAATTATACCATTGATGTTTGCACTCACTTCCCACATTTTAAAAAGCTCAATGATGACAAAACGCAATAACCCAGTGACTGGTCCGATCATAGCTTTGCATTTAGCTTGCATTTCATTCTTGCATGGGATCCTGCATGCTCCTTTTATCCAAGGTTAAATCTATCACAAGAATCATCAAAGTATCATCATAAGTGTATACGCAATCAGAATGATGACTCATCTCTCTCCAGATATTGTCAACCCAGCGAAAATCTTATATTTCCCCTCTCAACAGAACCAACATCAGCATATCTAAATTTTCCTGCAACTTGATATCAACAAACTGCCAATTCTTCATCTAATCAATCTTATTAATTATATCAATCAATCGCATCTAAATCGATCCTATCATGTCTTATACAGGATGTATCTTTCCTAAAACCAGACGTTCTGATCATGTCTTATAGAGGATATATTGTTCCTGAAACCAGACGCTTTGATCATCTTTGTCTTATACAGGAGGTGTCATTCTTGAAACCAGACTGAATCTCGATCTTATCAATTTGATCAATCAATCTTTATCAATAATCAAAAACCACATCAAGCTAATCGTAGAGCTCATATTTTCATCAACCACAGTTGCAGGCATCAAATCATTTCTAATCGGAATATCAATTTCGCAAAAATCCAAACACTCCAAAGGTCAATTATCTCAATTGATCTCTCAAGGGGGCATCATCATATCAGAATTTATCAATCAATAGTTCAGGCATCCTATCGAACCAATATCATCACCAAAATGAGATTGTTCTTTGAATCAACACATCATCACACCTCGCTTCAAAGAGGGGCAAAATGTATACACCTAAAAATGGTATGGAGATAATTAATTAAATAAGCAATTATTTAATTAATCCCCCTTCCTAATTTAATTGAATTCATTAGGCAATTTGATTAAATTCTCCCTTTCATCTACTTATTAATAAATCGAAGGATTTATTTAATAGGTTCATTTCCATAATCCCCTTTGATTAATTAATTCAAATTAATTAATCCTCCCCCCACTTCATTCAATTATTCTAATCCCCTAATTAATTAAAACAAATCAATTTATGAGTTGTTGAGAATTAATGAGTCTTTTCCTATTATTTGAATTTTTAAATTCAAATTACCCACATGCCTCCTAACTTCTAACCACCTAACCTAACCATCTCTCTAACCTAACCCATTCCACTTAACCTTGGGTTTAACTAACCCTATCCTATCTTGCACATCCTAACCTCCTTATCCTAACCTCCTATGGTGTGGATATTTTCTTCTTGAGACACATGACACTTTGGCCACATGTCTCCTCTCTTGGACACTTGCCCTTTTATGAGCAAAGCTCCTTGACACTTGTCACCACAGAGATGACAAGTTTCTTTTCCTCCAACCTCTTCTCCAACCTCCTCCAATTTCACCCTTGATATCTTCAGACTCAATCTTGACCGTTGATTCCTACCACCTCACCCCTGGCCTTGGAAATCCTATAAATATCCCCCATTTTGGAGCAATAAGGATCCCATCTCATAGCAATTTATGCATTGTCACTATAGGCATATATCTTTTAGCATATCATTTGAGCATTGTTGTTTTAAGTAAATTGCATCTTAGATCTAGTTTAATTTGATCATTTTCTAGCATAATTGTTGAATCATGTAGCTTAATCAACCATCTTCATAGCTTAATCATGCATATCATTAGCTTAATTAGTCTCTTGGATCAATCTAGCATAATCAATCCCATCTTTGCATATCATTATCATTTCAAATCCTCCATCTAGGTGTAGTCAAGTTACTAGGATTGCTTATCCAGATCTAAGAGCAAATCCATACTCGCATCTCTTAGGAGGTGATAGGTCGCTTTGTCATGGTTCATCTTTGTTTGCTTATTATTTGATAACCATGCTTGTAATGATCTATTGAGTGTTTTGTGTTGCAGCTCCAGGTATCACACTTCACAGAGCACGACAATAGGAAATAGGTTCAAGGGTGAAAAGTTCTTTCTTTATTGCACTAGTTGTTCCTCCCCATGAGAGGAAATGTTTTATTATACTTTAAGAATTGTAATGGGATGAACAAATTAGGGTTTCACAAGTTATGTTTTGTAAACTAGGAAATGAACTAACTTTCACATTCATTACATTGAAAAGAGGATAAATACAATAGATCCAACCTCAATTCTATTAGGAAGAGGGTTGAATGTTAATTAAAGTCTTATTCCCCTTTTTCTTGAATTGAAAATGCTATTGTAATTGTAAAGTTTGAATTCAGGGTAAGTATTTGAGAATTGGAAGTAAATTGATGAAAACAAAATGTTGCAAATATCCATCAGAGCCACAGATACGGATCTAAGCAAAAGAAGATGTTTAGAATCTATATTTGAAAATTCAACCTATTTTTTTAGGATCAAGTAGTAGAGATTCGCCCCAGTCCTTTGAATTTTGCTTCGTCAATAGCTAAATCTGTTTGTCATCATCAACTATGTCAAAATCTCTAAGTACTTGACTCCTGATTTGATTACTTGCACACAGAAAGAGAGAAGAAAGGGTTGTGGATAGGGGTTTTCCTTGAGTCAAACCCTGGTTTAGGAATTAACCTTGAAATGGTAATTGAAATGGAAATTGCAACAAGATTCTTTCCTTTTTAGGGAAAGGTCAGATTTGAAATGAAATGCTTGTAATTGAAATGTATATTTTGATGAAGTTTGTTTGGATCTTCACCTAAGGGTTTTAGGATGTCTTGTAGAATGTCTTCATAGAAGTTTGATCATGGATATCATTTTGAATGCTTGAATTTCACTTCACTTCTTCTCCAATTCTTGATGAATGTTTCATTGCTTTTTAACTTTAATTGAATTTGCTAGTGTAATTGAGATAATTAGATGGCTTAGGTTTCAAATGAGAGGGATAGATGTCCTTTTATACTTGACTACTCAGAAATTAATTGAATTTTCAAAGTAGGTCAACACAGGATCAAAATTCCCGCTCACATGAGGTGATCGTTATGAAGACCAAATTTGGGTCCTGATTAAGAGGACCAAGGCAACTAATTGAATTTTTGGAGTAGGTCGACACGAGATCAAATTTCCCACTTACATGATGTGAACATCATGAGGACCAAATTTGAGTCCTGATTAAAAGGACCAAAGCACTAGGTGCCCTTGTCTTGAGCTATGACTAGGGCACCCAAAGCCTTGGTCCTAAGAATGAGGTCTCAAGTTTGGGGAGAAGGTAGGGAAGGTGATGAATTTGCAAGTTTAGGGGTGGTGTGAGCAAAATCAAAATGGTATTCGGGTATCAAAAGATGAAGCACCAAGATGAGGTTTAGGTGAGGACAAAATTTTATGTGGATACAATTTACAATGCTACATTTAGCCCCACTTTAGCGAGAGTATGAGACTAAACATACTCATGGTAAAGTACAAAGTCACATTAAAAAACTTTCACCAAGATATCCAAGAAACAAGATGCGCCAAGCTCCCGAGGACTTATGATTTTATTACTCTAATATCAAGACAAAAGGGACAACACATGAAAGGGAAAGATAGAGCATGACTATACTGGCCTAGTAAGATTTGCTTACTATGAGTCATGAAAAAAGCAAAATACCAAATTACAAAGCAAAAAGTTCAGTTTGCAAAGTAACTTGAGTATCAAAAACATGTCGTGGTTTGTGCAAAAAGTGTAACATTGAGCAGAGTGTATACCCCCACGTTAAAGCGATTACATACACGTTATTGGGAGCAACTGCTTTAAGGTAGTATGCATCCAAAAGACAAGAACATTACTACAATGAGATGCCCCAAGAAAAGACAAATCAAAGGATAATGATCAATATGCTCTTATGATAAATAATGTATATCAAGAATATTTGTATTGAATTGACCTCATCCCCAAAGATAGTGGAACTATGAACACAATGAGGAAGAACACAAGAGATAAAAAAAAAGTGTCTTTTTTAGTCAACATGGAAGGTACCAAAAAGAGATCTTAATGCTTTGCATCATCCTCAAGTAGACAACACAAGGCACATTTACAAACAATAGCACATGTACAACATAACATAGATACACCATATAGAAGAATTGAGATACAAATAGAAGAATGCCATAACGAATTTGACCTCTTTATTATCTTGCACCAATGGAGTAACACAGTCATCTAAAGAGAACATAACATAACACAAAAACATGTCAAGCAACACATCATGAGGGAAGAACATTACAAACAAGCAACACACAAAAGAGAATCCACGACACAAATGAAGCTAGTTAAGCAAATCATCTACCTCCCAAACTTTCTTAACATCATCTAGGGATGGTGGACAAGATGCAAGAGGAGACATCTCGAGCACAATAGATGGAGCTACTACAAGTTCCAAACAAGGACCATGCTCTAAGGATGAATCACTTTGTTTATCACTAGGAGCTAGGGTTAATGCTTTTGAAAAATGTTAAGATAACACATGATTAATTTCAACAAGCTCATACATGTCATTAGAATCATTAGAATCAACATTGTTATCATGAAAAACATTATCAACATCCATAACACCATCTAGATTAATAAAAATAGGATCTTTAACACGAAAAGAAGTTGAACCATCATTTTTCTTAAGCATTTTTTAATTTAGGAGATTTGAGTTGAACTTCCTTCCTAGGGTTAGGTGAAGGTTGGAAATATGGGACCAAGGCAACATCTGGTGTCTTCAGGGAGGAAATGGTTTGGTAAGAAAGATCACAAGCCTTAGCACAACGTCTTCGTTGACGTTCTTTCACACAATGATTCTTTTGTTTTTGGTGCAGTCACCGGTTAGGAGGGACCTCAAAGAGATCAATCTAGACCGGTCAACAAGAGTTAACACAAGGATATGATGGAGGCAATGCAAAATTGAATGAATTATATCATGAAAACTATTTCAATCAATTAGTAACAACCGGGTTACAAAAACCGGCTCACTGGCCTGCTAAAACATGCTTAATTACAGAACAGGTCACAATCAGGACCTCAAATCTTAAGATCTATCTTCTATATTTTCTTTGATCTCTAATCTAATTCTCAATTACAATGATTTATATGATCCAAGGGGATCTGGTTGGCCCAAAAAGGGATCAAATACTGAAGAACAAGACCTAACGTGTAAAAACAACAAGGTCGGCCTCCGCCAAAGAGATTCCTCTGGAAAATCCAAAGGATAAAGTGTGGATCAAAGGGAAGGTCGATCACACGCCAAGGAACATTGGAATAAACTCTCAGGGCTCCGCAAGCTACAGAAGGGATCCGTAGATTCCGGTAGATTACAAATGTAAATAGGTCCAGACAACCGATACCAGAAAACTGTCTCAGAAACTGGTAGCGATAACTTGTCGAAAAATGATCCAAATGCTCTGCGGTTTGGGAATAAGGTAGATGATCAAGTCCTCAAGAAAAAATCCAACTCCTCGAGATCAGGTGAGCTAATGCGAGAGAATGCAGAATGAAATGTTGAACTGCACAACAGAAAGCAAAACAGAAAGGAAATATTTTTGGTTGATGCAAGATTGCCAAGAACCAAGGATGCTCCTGCATCTATTTTAATCGAGACTTGTGAAGGTTGAGGATCAATGGACATAGGCTTATTTTCTTCCCTTATAGGGGGAGGAACGAAAGAAACTCCAATAGGTTGAGGTAGATTAGTTTCCAAGTGGTTTCCTTTGTATGATGTAGGAGGTAGGACCGAGGCATATATAGGAGGAATAGGAGTACAAAGAATACCAGCTCCATTATGAGGAGGAATATCCATGGGTATAGGGTCTCTAGGTTTTCTCAAGTCCATTATCATCATTCTTCCATTTTTTATAAGATAAGAAAATGATGTCAATTTAAGACTTAAGAGGCTCAATTTATTTAGGCCAAAAGTAATCAAGAGTATAATTTCCACACTTCGTAGTTGGGTTGGTAAAGGATAACTGTTATATAATAGTGTCATTATGAGGGAATTTTAAATATTTAATAATTGTATGTAGAAGGGATAGCTTTCATGTAAAAGAGCCAAGAATGTCCCAACTTCACACAAAAATAGGAATAATAGGAAAGGTAATATCTAAGTACTTAGTACCAAACTCAACATGAAGAGTGACAAAACCAATAGTAGGGTGAGAGAAACCAGCATACACCTTAACCATAACATTATATTTATCATATGTTACTTGATGCAATTGTTGATTATAAATATGTTCTTTAGTAATCACATTCACCATACACACTGGATCAATCAACACCCCTCGTGAGAGTTTATCTTTGATCTTTACAATGATATATGATAGGTCGTCAGGTGCAACAATAGTCTCACTAGGATCAAAAGTAATACATGTCTTTTGGAGGTGTAGGTTTGTCAACAAGGTTCACAACATTATTAGATTCTATGTCAAGGTCATTGGGATAAAAATCAAGAGACTCAGACTCAACAACATTGGTAGAATGAGAAGGCAACACATTGGTAAAAATTCAAAGGTTTTTATTAGGAGGAAATACAGATTTATTCCCTTTGTCATTGACACCAACTACTGATATAGTATTGTTATCAATGAAGTATTGTATCTTATTTCTCAACTAGTAACATTTCTCAATATCATGGCTAGGTTGATGATGATATTGATAAAAAGCTTTAGGATCATGGTTAGCTGGCAATGGTTTAGAATTGTCAATTGGTTTGATAGAAGGAAGTTGCCACACATTAGCATTCATCAACCTCAATATTATACTATGCAAAGACTTATAAAAGAGGATTTTAATTATTTTCTAAAGTATTTGGATAAAGGGGCCACACTTGATGTCGTGACTACCACTCAAGTGTTGATATTGTCATTTATCTCTATAAAATCTTTGTTGGGTTTGAACTTCATAAATTATTGTTGAGCAATCTCATTCTTATCAACTAAAGACATTGAAGAGGATGATCCAAATTAACTCACTTGAAGTTGATAATTTTGAAGCACTGGACACAATTCTGTAAAAGAAGTAAACTCAAAAAATAAAAAATTATCTCTAATGTCTTTTTGTCAATTAGCAATAAAAATTCTTCGAACATTATGATCAGGCATAGGATAAGCACTTTGTGAGTGCAAATTTTTATATCTACCAATAAATTCAGACACTTTTTGTTTAACTCCTTGCTTACAATGAATCAAATCAGTCAAAGTAATCTTAGGACCAATTTTAATTTGAAATTGTTGAATGATTTAAGGATTAGCCAATTATTTGAAAAAAGAAATAGAATGAGGAGACAGATAAGAATACCATTGCAAGACTTTCTCTCTAAAGGTTGTAGTAAATAGTTTAGCCATAAGTCTTTGGTCATAAGAAAAATCACTACACAAAGTTTAAAATGTCTTCACATGATTCAAGGGGTCACTTTTTCCATTGTACAACTCCAATTGAAGAACTTCCATATGCTTAGGAGGAACTGCACAAACAATGTCATTGAATAGTGGGCTCTCTACATCAAATGTGGGAACATTGAACTTGGGTTGAGTTATAGAAGCCAATTGATGTTGTAAAGATGTAACGGTTGAGTTAGGTTATTAATAATTGTTTTGGTCGATGGATTGAAATTGGACATATTGGATTGTGATGGAGGAGTAACATTGTTGTATGTAGGTGGAGGTTGAGAATAAGGAGTGGGTACATTGTGGTATGTTGGTATGGGAGATGGTTGTGAAACAAATGGAAGAGTCATAGAAGGAGGTATGTAATAATATTGATTAATATGATTGCCCCCATGACTAACATATGTAGGATTAACATTTTGTCTGGAAGTAGTCATGATATAAGATGTGAATGTAGGTACCCTAGGCAATGATGTAGGAATATGAATGAAATGGTTAACTTGGCCAGTGGATTGAGAATAATCAAAGACTTTGATACAACTTTTGGTTGGCATAATATTATTATAAAAAATACGAGCAAGGCCACACAACAAATCCACACATCTTATCATTTTGCACCATTCTTTTCAATCCTTTATTCAAGGGGATTGCCTCACTATCTGAGTATTATTGAACCATCCATTGTTGAATATTCTCAAATTCATTATCAATCTTCTCCAATTGGTCAATAGTAAATCTAGTTAGTGATTAATCAACATCACAAGAAGTATGAGGAGAATGAAAATAAGTGATAACATTTGTTGGATTAGAGGAAGCACCAGCATTCATGTGTAATAAGTTATTCAAATGAGGCTACATATCCTTAGTGTTTAAACCTTGGGAAGCCTTAAGTCTACAACTTCTTCTCACTAGAATATTGTACGTAGGACTAAGGGTAACAAAACTCATACACAAAGGAAGGAAAATTGGATGCAAAGATTGAAAAATATGATTAAGCAATGCAATTCTTTGTACAAATGATTTATTAACCAATATAAATTTTGATGTTGGACATTATATGCATCTATATCTAAACATAACATGTTATAATAATCATATGTAAAAACACAACTGAAAAATTATGCAACCTGGAAGTCAATTTTATAATAATAAGTTAGGGTTTTATAAAATTAACCACTAAATTTATGTAATTCAATTGCAATATGATTTATGAGTGCAAAAATTAATGTTAAAGTGCATACAAATTAGATCTAAGATAATAAATTAGAAACAAGCATGAAAGAAGTCGAGTTCACCAAAATGTGATGGGGTGAACAAATTAGGGTTTCACAAGTTATGCTTTGTAAAATAGGAAATGACCAAACTTTCACATTAATTACATTAAATGGAGGATAAATACAATAGATCCAACCTCAATTCTATTAGGAATATGGTTGAATACTTATTGAAGTCTTATTCTTCTTTTTAAGTCTTCTTTCATCTGTTCCCGATCAGGGCCCTTGGTGTGACTTGTGATGACCTTGACTCGAGTGATAGAGTCTCTAAGGCTCATGTAGCATTTCTTATGCTTTTTCAGAAGAGAGGCTAGATTTACTTGGATATCTTTCAACTTATCAATGGAGGATAATGAGAAAGCTTGCCTGTCAACCTCTTCTCCAATTAGTACACTGATTTTTTTTACAATGCCATCTTCATGAAGGGGCTTCTAGTTTTCATCAAGGAAAGTACATGGAAGAGTCAAGATCTTCTCAATGATGTCTTTCCCTTTATCATTACACTCCTTCTATGCTTTCCTCATATATTTGATAAGTGCATCAAGTGTGTTCATTTGATTTTCTAGTATTTCTTGTTGTTCAATATACATCCCCCTTGAAGGGATCACTCTATTATCGACTAGAGCATCCAATTGAAAATCCTCTCGCTTCAACCAAGAGTCGAAGTATTTCTCATATGTCTTTAATTCATTTGAAAACAAATCCAAAGTTTTATCAATTTCAATGTTTACCTCCTCAAGATTATTCATCAGAGAAACTGTTGAACATAAGAGATGAGTTCCTTGGCTTAATAATCTGTCTATCCATTTTCCAACCATTCTCCCATGAGAATTGATCTGCTCAGCTTGTTTAATGATTTTCTCATCCACTGTAGATGTGACAGGCTCAACTATCTCTGATGATTTGGTTATCTTGATCAATACTTCAGTAAGTTGATCTACCTATTTCTTCAATTTATCTTTCTTAACTTTCTCTTCATTAAACATTGCCACAAGATGTTGGAAAGAGGTATGAGCATCGTCAATTGTGCCTTCATGTGTTTGTTTTCACAAATCAATTTTTTTGATGATATAATCAGTAGGTTGCACTCTATCAAAATCTATGTTCAAAGGGGGAATCACCATCTCCACATATTTGTTCTTTGATTCATCTACCTTCACCCTAGATAGAGTTTTAGCCGCCTTCTTGCCCTTGGGCTTAACATGCACCAATTTATTAAATTCAAAATCATCTAGAGAGATGACCTACTTTTTCCTCTTGGGAGTGTTAGACACTAACCAAGGTGGCAATAATGAGTCTTCATCTACTCTAGCAGTCAACACTTGTGTTGCCAGCTCCTGAGACTAAATACTAGTAGTAACAATGGGTGGGGTAGAAGTAACAATGGCGGGTGGATATTGGTTAACAGAAACCCTAGTAGGAACTTGGGCTTCTGACATAAATTTGTCAAAATCTTCCAACATGGAAGAAGTAACCTCAGACAAATTAGGAAGGAATACAATATCTAGGTTGTCATCAAGTGTATCAAGAGTTGATTCACTAGTAGATGTGGATGAAATAACATGAATTTCAGGAGGTAGAGATGAAAATGTAACAGTGGAACCTAGAGGAATAGTATAAGTAACTGAGACTAAAGTAGTACCTTTGATGTCACATGATGTAGGAGGAATACCCTCTTGTGTCTCTTGAGATTGGGAAGTATCGAGAATTTCAGGTAATCCTTCCTCATCAAATCCTCCTTCCTTTTGTTCCTATTCCTTTTTTGATTCATCTTCTTCTTCATGCTCACCTACATTATCTTCATCTTCTTCATCATGAACTTGAACTTCTTGAGTTCTTTGAGTCGAAGACTCACCTTGACTCTTACTTGTTCTAACTGTAAACTTGAACTTTGGACCTTTAGGAGCTTCAATATCTGTCTATTCTTGGTCCTTAATTCAAAAGTCTTTCCCATAGGCCCTACGGTATCATCCTCAGATTTATTATAAAAAGGCTTCAATTGAACACCATGCAGATTCAACCATACATTGGTATTTGTGAGATTTTGCCAAGATCTAGAGGCAATAGAAAACACAAATACAAAGACAAAATATAGGACAAGAATAAACTGTATTCTCATCAATAGATAGATCATTCATTGTTACATACAATGAATATGAGCCTGCTTATATAGGCAAGGCTATATGGATATATGAGCACACAAACATGACATGTGGCTCAATAAGAAACAAGGGTAGGTAGAAAATAGGTGTGGTAGGTAGGAGAAACAATATTATTGGAGTTGAGGAAAAATCAACTCTACAGCTTCCAAAGATCACCTGCATGCAAACTTGTCACATAAGGAGAGAAGCAAAAAAGCTATGGAGGCCAGAATTCAGAGATCCAGAAAAGAGGAGTCATATTGATTGTGCAATAAGAATGCAATTCAATAATTACAGTTGTTATGAAAATACAAAGAGAGAATCCTTATAAGAGGATACTCAATACCCTAAAGGTGAAAACCCTAAAGAATTATAAGATTCCTAAGTTTAGCTTAAGCATGGAGTATAATAGACTAATAATTAAATAAATAATTATTAGATAATAAAAGATAACTCCAACACCCCCCCTTAAGATGAACTTAGGGAGTAGCTAAAAAACAACTAAGGACTAAAAAAGCATGAAAGTAACAATGGGTCCCGACAACTAGGCTTGATGAGGTACCCAAGTACAAAAGAGTCTCTATAAGATGGAGAAATAGAGAAAACCACATGGGAAAAAAACTCTACTCCAAAAAGAAATGAAGACTAGTGAAGGTCTGAAGAAGCCTCCAAACAAGAGAATGTCTCAGAAAATAGGAACAAAGGAAGAGCATGAAGAACACCACTGAAGCATGAAATAGCTGCAAACACTATTGAAGAGTAATTGTTGATCTGAAGAACCTCCACTGAAATAGAATGTGACCAGGTAGAGAAGACTGTAATCTGCATGAGTGCCCTCAAATGACACTACTCGAATTAGATGGCAAACAAAGACAAACAACAAAACTCGAAGATATAGATGGCATGAAACACCAAAGCCTGAAGAGTTTATCAATCAAGCCAAGGAAGCATTAGAACCAATAGGACAAACCTCCCCATAATGTTGAAAAGAGAGAGGGACAAGTACATTGAAAAGAACGGCCAACAAGAACTACATGACGAAGAATTAGGAACATCGAAGGTGCATAGAAAGTACATAGTGTCATGGAAGGAACACTCACTTGAGACACATCATGAGGCTTGTTAGGATTCCCAAAGATACTGAGAGGGGGGGTGAATCAGTATCTAACCGGTTAATGGATTTTCCAAGCTTATTAAATGAATTGCATGCCAAAACAGTGTAGCGGTAAACCAGAAATAATGCAGTAAATAAGATCAGAAAACACAACATAGAAAGCACACCATAAAACAATATTTTTAACGAGGAAACTTGGTGTGGGAAAAACCTCAGTGGGATTTGTGACCCACAATATTCGCTCATGGCCAATAAGTGAATATTACTGATACAATAGGGGCCTACACATGCAGGAAGGCCAACTGCCTAAAGCTCACTACTTAAATACAAAAAGGGAAGTCTCACTGACTTACAAAAGTGTATTATGTCCAATGTCATTTACTGCTTCAGTTCAACATCTACTATGCCAGGTTCAGTACCCGTTTAAGCTCATACAACTTCCAAAACCCTATTCCAAGGTCTACCTTAATATTCGTATCTGCTTATTACATTCCTTCCATATATTTCACTCCTTACAAATTACTTACAAGATCTCATACTTATATGAGTCCTAATACAATTCGCCTTGTTGGCTTACAAAAATATTTTACAATTAAATATAAAATATAATAAACAAAATCTTGTCGGCCAGGGTGCCAGTAAACATCTTTGCCATTGTCGGTGCCTATGTCTGTGCTTATGCCGATGTCTTTCGATGCCATAGGATTGTAAGGTTGCCATCAATGATAATACCTTCAATCACCTATAATTTCTCATTGGAGTGTGCATTTGCCAACAATCTCCCCTTTGGCATTGATGGCAACACTCATGAGAAAAAGCCAAAAAGTATATCCAAAAGTGTTGTCCAAAACTATCAATGTGTGCTCCCCCTGAGCAAATGATCTCTTTTGTCATACATTTTTCTTATCCTTATTCCTTTTTCTCATCGTCTACTACTCCCCCTTTGGCATCAATGACAAAGGTTGTCATTCAATGTCAATTGAGTGTAGTTCCTGTTATGATCCTTGTAACCAATGGGGTTACAAAAGCAACATTTAGATTGTTGTAGAATCTTTCGTTGTCCTTTAGTGTTGCTTCAGTCCTCTGGATTGTACCAAGGAGTAAGTGCATTTGCTCTTCCAGTGTCTTAAGTCCTGGAACAAGAGCTTCAAAAATCTATTTTCTCAAAGAGATGAGGATATCTAGTTTAGGACCTAGTCTGCACTTCAGTTCCTTTGCCTTAAACCTTAATCTCTCTTTATCTTTTTCAAATTTTTCAATTTTTTCTTTAAGCCAGTAATTTCCTGTTTTAATACCGATATTGAATCTGATGAACCTATTAAATTATCAACAATATCATTGATTTCCTTTTGTGCTCTATTGATCTCTTTATCTAAATCCTTTGTCAAAATGTTTGTCTTACATGTGTCTCTATACGATTTCTTGAAATCCAAAATTTTCTTTCCTAGTGCCGATAATAATGTGTCTATATGTTCCTGATGGGAATGGGTACGGGATAGACTTGCCTAGTCTATGCTTCTTGATCCTCTCCTTGGATCACCAAGTGTTCCAACCACACCCTAGGGTCTCTAGGACTTCCCTTTCCTGTGGAATCCCCCCGACCTTGCCCAATCCACCCACCAACAATCTGTGATACTTCTCCTAAGGTCACACCTACTCACAAGCATCAAATACCCTCACATAGGCTAATAAGGGTTTAGCTCCTCCTTCACCTTCTTAGGTCCTAGCAAGGATAGGATAGGTCTTTGACATGGTTCTCCATCCATTCATGTTCCCCCAAGAGGTTTTAAGCTTCCATCTTGTTACCGATCTCACTATTTTGCTTCTTTCCTACAAAATAGGGCTACAAGGAATGTGCCCAATTAGGCCTCCATTCCGGACTTTTAGGGCTCCCTCTTGCAAATGATGCACAAACTTGTGAAACTTCCCAAAAGGACTGCTAATCATTTGGCAAGGGCTCAAATATTTTCCTGGTTTTGGGCCTCCAAGTGTTCGTACACTGCCCTAGGTGAATTTTGGGGTTTTTGAGGGTTTTTATGAGGGTTTTAAGGCCTACCAGGGTCACAGTGATGGTTTGTTGTCTTTACCACATTAACTAGATTGGTGGAAGCTCCTCATTCTCACCAATGGTGCTCCACTCAACCCTCTACAACTCCTCAAAAGGGTGCCTCCTTCCTTATCCTACCTTGCTCTCATGGACCTCTGCAACTTCAACCCTTCCTAGCCGGGCACAGTCCAGTCTCGCCTAGGAGCGGGTCTTAGAAAAGCTATCCTGCATCTTCAGGGGCCCTGCTTTCTCTGGGATACTATACAAGGTCTTCACTCCTATTCCCCATGGTTTCATGGTGTTTCCACAATGAGGATAGGAGTTTGTCAATCCATTACACAAAACAGTCCAAAAACTGGACAGTGACAGAGTAACTTCATAAAAAATTACAAAACACACAAAAACCTGCACAAGAACCTAACCTAAGTGCTCAAAATGAAAGTATAAACATAGTGGAAGACTCTCAACACCATTCAATTTTCAAAACAATCCATTATCAACATGTTATGTTCCATTTGTGCCGACTGGCAACAAAAACACAGTCACAGTCAAGGTCTTTTCTCTTGGGCCGTACAATCTGACATCCAACCCCTCATTTTAGGGTTTGCAAAGTTTATAGTGTCTCTACCTCGGTTGGTGTGCCATGGTTAGGTTTCCCAATGCCAAACTAAGGTTATGACCTATTTGGTGGAAAAGTTGCATGACAACTTTGAAAAGTTGTCATGCAACTTTTTACAACTTTTGAGCAACTTCTACAATGTTGCTTTTCTTGACTTTTGGGCCTACCTTGGGCTATCCTATGGACACAACCATGCCAAAAGGACCCCAAACACATAAAAGGCACACATAGCCTCTACTCCACAAGAAAACTCAACCTAGACTTATGAACCTAGGACCTAAATTAGGACCTAAACAAGACCAATGAGCTCTTGGCTCTTATTACATTTACATGGCTTCTTAAGAAGCAAAATTCCAAAAAAAGACACATGGAGGAAGACCTTAGAAGGGTGCTCCTACACCATACTCCCCCTCTACACAAAATTAAGGAACTAGGGGAGAGAGGAGAGCCGAGTCAATACCAAGTTTCTTGAACCTGCTCTCTTCAACCCAAGGGACTTCAAACTCAGGTTGACCTACCCACTTCACCAAGTGTTCCATATAGACTTAGTGTCTAGTAGACTTCTTCACCCTTGACTCCAAGATCTCCTTTTCTATGGGTTGCTTCACTTGAGGTAAGGCATTCACATCCAAGTCCTATAGTACCCTGGCTTGATTCTCAGTTTGCCCTGCTATTTCACCTTTGTATAGTATCAGATCAACAACATTGAAGATTGGTGATATAGCCAAACCTGAAGGAAGATCCACCTTGTAGGCATTTTCACCATATTTGGATAGAATTCTACAAGGTCCTACCCTCTTCATTTGTAGCTTAGTAAGCTTGCCGCTTTGCATTCTAGCTTTGCTTAAATGGACCATCACATAGTCACCC
The DNA here is from genome assembly GCF_030272615.1 of Cryptomeria japonica. Classification (NCBI taxonomy): domain Eukaryota; kingdom Viridiplantae; phylum Streptophyta; class Pinopsida; order Cupressales; family Cupressaceae; genus Cryptomeria; species Cryptomeria japonica. The sequence continues at coordinate 522,632,666 of NC_081409.1, forward strand.
ACTTTGAACTGAACCTCTCTCCTTCTTTCATCCACTTTTGCTTTTAGTTTTTGAGTAGACTCTAGGATGGCTCTCTTGACCTGTTCTTGGACTTCCTTGATAGTTTGAGTGAAGTCCTCTGCTTGCCCACTCTTCATCTCCATGGAACCAAGTTCTCTTAGTTCACACACCCCTCTTGGATGTTTGCCATAGACAACCTCAAAAGGACTCCTTCTAGTGGTCCTATTTACACTGTCATTGTAGGCATACTCGGCTTGTGGAATAACTAGGTCCCATGTCTGCCCATACTCCTTGGTTAGACACCTCAACAAGTTGCCTAACACCCTGTTAATGACTTCAGTTTGACCATCAGTTTGTGGATGGTAAGCTGAGCTGAATGACAAATTAGTCCCTAGTCTCCTCCATAAGGTTTGCCAAAAATGGCCCATGAACTTGCTATCCCTATCTGAAACAATACTTAATGGGAGTCCATGAATCCTTACAATCTCCTTAAAGAAGAGATGTGCAATATAACTAGCATCATGAGTGGTTCTACATGGAATAAAATGGCTCATCTTAGAAAATTTGTCTACCACCACATAGATGCTATCCATACCTGTCTTTGTCTTGGGGAGTCCTACCACAAAGTCCATGCTCACACACTCCCAAGGCCTATTTGGGACCGGTAATGGTTGATAGAGGCCTGCATTACTTGATCCTCCTTTTGCCCTTTGACACACACCACATTGCTCCACATACCTTCTCACATCCCTTGGTAATCTAGGCCAATAGTAGTACCTCTACACTAGATCCAAAGTTTTATTGACTCCAAAGTGTCCACTTAGACTACCATTGTGTTTCTCTTGTATGAGATTTTCTCTCATGGATCCTCTAGGTACACATAACTGATTGCCCTTGAACAAGAGACCATTTTGAAGAGTGTAATCTGCATACTCACCATGAAAATGATTTTGGAACTCCTTGCAGACCTTGTAGGCTGATGAGAAGTCCTCATCTTCTTTATAGAGATCCTTGAAACCTTCTATCCCTATGCTCTGCAATTGTAGTTCTTGGACAGTCAACAACTTCCGACTCAAAGCATCTGCCACCTTGTTAAGCTGCCCCTTTTTATGCTTGATGGTAAAGGTAAAGGATTGGAGGTACTCCATCCACTTCAAATGTCTATTGCTAAGCTTCTCTTGAGTGTTGATGTAACTCAAAGCTTGGTTATCTGTGAACACCACAAATTCCTTTGGGAGTAGGTAATGCCTCCACTTCTTGAGAGACTGAAATAGTGCATACAACTCTAGATCATAAGCAGAATACCTCTTCTTTGCCTCATTAAGCTTCTCACTAAAAAATGCCATAGGCCTTCCCTCTTGACTCAATACACCCCCTACTGCAATGCCACTTGCATCACACTCCAATGTGAATAGTTTGTCAAAAGTAGGTAAGAGTAGGATGGGTTTTGTGGCTACTTCTTGCTTCAATAATTGGAATGCTTTATCAGCTTGATCAGTCCATTTGAACTTAGTTTTAAGGCCTCCTTTTATGGTGTCAAGTACTAGTGCACATATGCCACTAAAGTTCTTCACAAACTTTCTATAGAATTGGGCTAAACCATGGAAACTCCTAACTTCAGTCCCTGTTTTAGGGGCAGGCCAATTCAAGATTGCCTCCACTTTGATTGGATCCATCTTCAAGGTTCCTTTAGACACCACAAACCCCAAGTAGACTAACTCTTTCTTCAAGAAGTCACACTTCTCTAAGTTGATTGCCAACTTCTCTTCATGCAACCTCTCTAGGACTAACCTCAAATGTTCTAGGTGCTCCTCTTTGGTTCTGCTATAGATTAGTATGTCATCTAAGTACACCACCACCAATCTTCCCATGAAGTCCTTCAACACCTCATTCATCAGCCTCATGAAGGTGCTTGGGGCATTGGTAAGCCCAAATGGCATCACAAGCCATTCATACAACCCTTCTGTGGTCTTAAAAGTGGTCTTCCACTCATCACCCTCCTTAATTCTAATCTAATGATAACCACTTTTAAGGTCCAACTTGGTAAAATACATGGCACCTCCTAAACAGTCCATCAAATCCTCTATCCTAGGTTTAGGGAATCTGTACCTTATGGTGATCCTATTGATTGCCCTTGAATCAGTACAAAGTCTCCAATTGCCTCCCTTCTTGGTTGCTAGAACAATCGGGACTGCACATGGGCTGATGCTCTTCTTGATCAGTCCTTGATCCAACAACTCCTGCACTTGCCTTGCCACCTCCTTATTTTGGTCAGGTGTGAGCGTATATGTTGCTTTATTGGGCAGGGATGCACTGGGTACAAAGTCTATTTGATGGCTAATAGACCTTCTTGGTGGAAGTGTTGCAGGTGCTCCATCACTCACTATATCTTTATACTCTTGCAACATTTGTTTTACCTCCTTAGGTACCTTTGTCCACAACTTATCTTCCTCCTCCTTTGGCTTCACAAAGATGGCACATCCCACTGTCTCCTCTTCATGTAGCAGGTGTAAGAACTCTTTTCCAGTATTAAGTAAGACACTAGGTGTTCTTGAGGTTCCCTCATCACTCTCTTTCAAAGACTATATCTTATAAGTTCTGTTGTCCTTCTTGAAGGAAATGGAGTTCTCCTCTCCATCATAGATCATCTTCCTATCAAATTGCCAAGGTCTACCTAGCAGCAGATGGCAAGCATCCATGGGTAACACATCACAAAGGATCTTGTCCTTGTATCCTCCAATAGAGAACTCTACCCAAGTCTGTTCATTGACAAGCACACTTTGTCCTTGATTCAACCAAGTCACCTTGTAAGGGCTAGTGTGGGGTATCTTTGTGAGTTTCAGCTTCTTAGCTGCCTCATCTGATATGATGTTATCAGTTGACCCTGAATCAACTATCACCTTGCAAACTTTACCAAAGATTTTGCATCTCACCCTAAACAATGCTCTCTTATGCTTAGGTTCATCCTTAACCGGTTGTCTTATCAAGACTCCATTGAACATCAGATTCTCTCCAATCTCTGATTCAATATGGTCCACCTCAGGTGTTTTGCTGCTTGATGTGTCTTCATGGGCATAAGCAACACTCTTTCCAATGTTTGATGAGGTAGGCTTGTCAGGGCATCTATAGGCCGGGTGTCCCAATTGACCACAGTTGTAGCATTGCACGGTTGCAAAGTAGGAATTACCCCTGCCGGTATCTCTACCCCTATTTGGGCCCCCTTGTGTACCTCTTCCTCTAGAATGGCCTCCTCTGAGATTGGTTTCACTGTTATGTTCAGTCAACTTGGACTCTCCTTGATTCCTTTGCTCATTTGCCTTGCCTTGGTAACCACTTCGGTGACTCATTTGGTCTCTACCTCTACCTCTACCCCTATTGTTGGAGTCTCCCTTCCTTTCGTTCCTCTCTTCCACCTTAGCAACAAGCTGATGACACTTTTGGACAGTGGTAGGAGTCCATAGGCTTATCTCCTCTTGAATGTTCCACTTCAGGCCACTTAGATACCTAGCCACCTTGATAGATTCCTCTTCTTGGACTTTGGATCTAAGACAAAGCTTTTGAAACTCCTCTGTGTAGGAGGTCACATCAAGGTCTTTCTGCTTCAATCCCTGTCTCTTCTTATGATGTTGAACTTCATAATCCTCTGGTAAGTAGTTCTCCTTGATCTTACTCACCATGGCCTTCCAGTTTGCAATAGGTAGCTTTCCCATGCTAACTCTCTCTTCTTGCAAGTACTTCCACCATGTCAAGGCTGCTCCCCTTAGTCTTGATTTGGCAACCTTAACCTTTTGAGCTTCTGTCACACCTTCACACTCAAAGTGGTTCTCCATACCCTCAATCCATTCCATGACAGTGTCCATGTCCATCCTTCCACTGAAATGTGGCAACCCTTCAAAAGCTTTTGTATTCAAAGCTTTAATGGCCTTTACAAAAGGATCTTCATTGATTAAGGGGTCTGGTTTGGGTATGATGTCATCAAGATCAATAGCTTTCTTGCCTCTGTCACTAGTTTCCGCACCCCAGAGTTCTTGTGCTCTCTGATCAACCACTTCTTGCAGCTTGTTCCTTATCTCACTCAATGCATCTTCAAGGAGTCTATTTTTCTCCTTTTTCTCTTCTACCTCCCTAGCCAGCTCTGCATTAGTGACCATTATGTTCTCCCCTACTGATTCACCAGAATATAGAGACATGCACGATCCACCAAATCTTTAACTTGCTCTGATACCAATCTGATGGGAATGGGTATGGGATAGACTAGCCTAGTCTATGCTTCTTGATCCTCTCCTTGGATCACCAGGTGTTCCAACCACACCCTAGGGTCTCTAGGACTTCCCTTGCCTGTGGAATCCCCCTGACCTTGCCCAATCCACCCACCAACAATCTGTGATACTTCTCCTAAGGTCACACCTACTCACAAGCATCAAATACCCTCACATAGGCTAATAAGGGTTTAGCTCCTCCTTCACCTTCTTAGGTCCTAGCAAGGATAGGATAGGTCTTTGACATGGTTTTCCATCCATTCATGTGCCCCCAAGAGGTTTTAACCTTCCATCTTGTTATCGATCTCACTATTTTGCTTCTTTCCTACAAAATAGGGCTACAAGGAATGTGCCCAATTAGGCCTCCATTCCGGACTTTTAGGGCTCCCTCTTGCAAATGATGCACAAAATTGTGAAACTTCCCAAAAGGACTGCTAATCATTTGGCAAGGGATCAAATATTTTCCTATTTTTGGGCCTCCAAGTGTCCGTACACTACCCTAGGTGAATTTTGGGGTTTTTGAGGGTTTTAAGGCCTGCCAAGGTCATAGTGATGGTTTGCTGTCTTTACCACTTTAACTGGATTGGTGGAAGCTCCTCCTTCTCACCAATGGTGCTCCACTCACCCCTCTACAACTCCTCAAAAGGATTCCTCCTTCCTTGTCCTACCTTTCTCTCATGGACCTCTGCACCTTCAACCCTTCCTAGTCAGGCACAGTCCAGTCTCGCCTAAGAGTGGGTCTTAGAAAATCTATCCCGCATCTTCAGGGGCCCTTCTTGCTCTGGGATACTGTACAAGGTCTTCACTCCTATTCTCCATGGTTTCATGGTGTTTCCACAATGGGGATAGGAGTTTGTCAATCCATTACACAAAACAGTCCCAAAACTGGACAGTGACAGAGTAACTTCACAAAAAATTACAAAACACACAAAACCTGCATAAGAACCTAACCTAAGTGCTCAAAATGAAATTATAAACATAGTGCAAGACTCTCAACACCATTTAGTTTGCAAAACAATCCATTATCAACCTGTTAATGTTCCATTTGTGCCGACTGGCAACAAAAACACAATCACAGTCAAGGTCTTTTCTCTTGGGCCATACAATCTGACATCCAACCCCTCATTTTAGGGTTTGCAATAGTTTATAGTGTCTCTGCCTCAGTTGGTGTGCCATGGTTAGGGTTCCCAATGCCAAACTAAGGTTATGACCTATTTGGTGGAAAAGTTGCATGACAACTTTGAAAAGTTGTCATGCAACTTTTTACAACTTTTTACAACTTTTGAGCAACTTCTACAATGTTGCTTTTCTTGAATTTTGGGCCTACCTTGGGCTATCCTATGGACACAACCATGCCAAAAGGACCCCAAACACATCAAAGGCACACATACCCTCTACTCCAAAAGAAAACGCAACCTAGACTTATGAACCTAGGACCTAAACTAGGACCTAAACAAGACCAATGAGCTCTTGGCTCTTATTACATTTACATGGCTTCTTAAAGAAGCAAAATTCCAACAAAAGACACATGGAGGAAGACCTTAGAAGGGTGATCCTGCACCAGTTCCTTACTCTTCTTTACTGTCTCCTCAAATAATTTTTCTTTCTCTTTATTCACTTTCTCTTTGAAAGTCTCCTCATTGATTTGATCAATTGATAGAAGATTGTCAGTTATGTTCTTAGGCAATGTGTCTAATTGGCCTAAAGAATCTTTATTCTCTATGTTACACTTGGGTGCAATCATCTTTAAAATTGGTATGGTGTCATCAATAGCCTTATATGCTAGTGCATTACAATCTGTTATTTTCTTGATTGAATCTAATAATACCTTTGTCACATTAGTTGGTCTAAGTTCGGTCATGGATGTTCCAGATGACTGTCCAACTACCTTCACAATTTGTAATCCGCCGGTTGTAGTAATAGCTTTTCTTTCCTCTTTCTCTAGAGGGTTAGTTCATTTAAATTACCAAAGGTTTAGGTTTTTCAATTGTAGCTGGTGGCACTGTCTCTGTATGTACCTGTGAATGAACCTGTTGCTCTACCTGTTTCTCTATATGTGTCTCTGCCTATTTCTCTGTGCTCTCTACTGATGGTTTGTCTGATGGTACCTCTGATGATTTTATAGTGTTATCCACTACCGGTTTTTCTGTTTGCACCTCAGTACTGTCCACTATCGGTGACTCAGTAGATACATCAGTATGTATACTAATGGTATATGCCTTTCCTGTATCCAGGGAATCAGTTGCCTGTTCAATTTGTTTAGTCCCAATTTCAATGTTTCCAACTATATTCTCCATATTTGTCTCAACTATAGTGTCTTCTATCGGTGGCTCAGTTGCCACATCTCTCTTCTCACTTGTTTCCTTATCCACCACAATGTTAACTTCCTATGTGTCGATATTCATTGTGTACAACACCTCAGAATCGGGATTTGTGTCCTCATGTGGTGTTTCCATACTCTCTGTTGGTGGTGTATCAACATTTTGTGCCGGTGGAGTATCAGAAAGAGGTGGGGGTAAGTTATTTGTTAATCTTTATACTCATAGGACCACCTACTTTACCTTTCTCCTTATCCTTATCCTTTTCTTTTTGATAGACTTTAAAAGTCTTTGGTCTCTTAAGCTCTTCTTGTTTCTCTTTCTCAACAAAGAATATATCCCATTTATTCATTGTCTCTTCTATGATCTCATTAACTCTTCCAGCCATTAGTGCTATATGCCGGTGACCAGTTGAAAATATAGTCTAGTTAGCCTTAGTTACCAGTTCATCAATTTCTTCTGTTGAATTTACTAGGTGAACTGCAAGTAGTTTTTCTATCTTCATCTTTTTATCCAATTCAACAATTGCTATTCTCCTTGCTTCTAACCTTCTATACAACTCATTGGGTAAATCATGTACAACCTCAATCAAAAATTTCTTGTAGATATCTAAGTGTAGGATAACACTGTTTTCAATGCTTTCCTTTTCATCACTGTTAAAAGTATCATACAACTTGCTAATGTTTGAGAAGTTACCATTTTCCGTTATCTCATTCAAAAGGTTGTCAAGTGGAGGAACAACTTGTTTTTATTTTGTGTTAACTTCTTTACCGGAGGCCTAACTGCCTGTTGTTTATGGCTTGTTCTCTTAGGTGTAGGAGCAGGTGTCGGTGAAGGTTTCCTTTTCCTTACTACCCTTTTAAACTCTGTTGGTATTTCACTGTCAGAGGAGGTACCAATTGGTGAAAGATGCGTTTCCAGTTGTAATCCTTCCAAGTCACTCTCCTTAATACCAGTTTTATTCAATACATCTTCCTTGATTGCTTTTTCTTGCCTTGTTCCTTTTCTAACTATTTGTTCAGTTTTCTTTATTCTTTTCTAAGATTGAATACTGCTTTCAATTGTTTCAGCATTTCCAAATATTTCTTCAGTTGGTTCTTTAGGAGCTTCTAAGAGGGCTTTTGCAAAAGTTTCAATTATGTTCTCATCTGCCACATATCCCATTTTTGTAACCCAAATAGTCCTTGGGACCATTGCCTCCATCTAAATCTGATCCTTCTTTATTACAAAGCATATCTCCTTTTGATATTTATCTACTATAGATTGAGATAGGCTTATCCTAGTTTTCATTCTATCCTCCAGTGTCTGAAAGTGTTCATTTATGTTCTTTTCTATGTCATCTCCCATGCTGTTTAGTATGTCCAGAAGTTGTTTTCCTACCGGTATGTCAAAACCAAAATCCTTTCTACCAATACCGGGTACTTCCTTGGTAATATACAACATTAAACACACAAGTAAGTTGCCAAATCTAAATGTACCTTTCTTGTCCCCTTTGATCTTCTTCAGATTGTCTATTAGTTCATCCTTCAACCATTCGCATATGTCAATCTTTGCATTGTTGTTTACCATGTCATAGGCACTCTTGATACATAAGCTAGAAACAGAGTTTAATCTGTTAGCATGTGTAACTTTGTATCCAAGAATCATGCTACTGAACCTTACATTGATATCCTTTACATAATTTACTCTCAAGGATCTCTTGTCAAAGGTTACGCCGGTTAGGGTCATTACAGTGTCATTTGGAAATTTTTAGTCTTGTTAGGTCTGCTACCAGTGGAAGGTAAGCCTGTCACTGCCCTAACTACTTCTTTGGTTATCTTGTGAAATGAATCCAACCAAAAGAACTCCCCATGAACTCTTCTTAACACAATCCTTATAACATCCTTTGGAAAATCAGGGATACTAAGAATCTCCACAAAACCTAGGGTTTCAACTATCTTATGTTCTGGTTTAAAATTTCCATTTACATCACATATAACAGTCCTGTACATGTTTTTAATTTCATCATCTCCTAGTTCTTCTATATAACAATGCATATAAATTCTAGGATCCTCAGCATATACAACTCCTTTGGGTATTTTTGAGAATGCTCCTAGGGTATCATCCTTAGCAATTTCGGGAATAATCTTAAATAGGGGTCTAGGGTGCTTAACAACTTCAATTACAGTAGGGTTTGCAATGAATTCAAGTGCAGAGGAGGAAGCCATTGTTATAAATACCTTAATCTGCCTTTAGGTAAGAGTGCTTGAATGATTTGCTTCACTTCTCGCTATGGATGCGTTTGCTCAGGATTTTCGCGCTCTCAAGAAATTTGAATGCTCGATGAATGAAAAAGAGCCAAAAAACTTGCTTTATAATGTCATTTCCTTCAACTACCACATTAAAAGTCTGCCAGTTAAGTGAAACTTAACACATCTGCCTGTAAAGAAGTATTTCAACTTCTCACCATCAACCGAGGGTAAATTAGCATGTTTTTCAATTCATTGCCATACCCCCAAAAGGTTTCTTTTTAGTTAGATGAAGAGTCTCCTACTAGTGGAGTGATACTGTGCTCTACCGGTGAAGGAATAGCTTCATTTACATTCATATTTGACTTTATAATCCATTGTTTTGAAAATTCTTGCTTCACTTCTTCAACCTTCTCTTTACCTTTCAAACTGGGTCTTTGTTATTTGCTAGTGATGCCTTACTTCTACAAAATTTTGCAATATGTCCAATCTTGTTACAAGCATATAACAAGTCACATTGTTTTTCTGAATATCTTTTCCATATCCTATGCCGGTATGTGTTATGCATTGATTAGATAGGTGTCCAAATCTTCCACAAACATAACATCTTACATTCATTCTGTAGTTTTCTGAATTATGTCCAACTTTTTTGCATTTAGAACATTGACCGGTGGGTGCATTGGTGTTCTGATAGTTTCTAGATCTACACTGATTTTCTCTATGACCATACTTGTTACAATTAAAGCATTTTCCATTAAATTTGTAGGCATTAGGTTGTCTTACCGATTTACTGTGATCATGATTGTTTGCAGTACCAGAGCTTTCACCAACTTCAAAGCCAAGGCCATTAGTATCTCCATTTGGTTTCTGATTTTTCAACATGTCATCAAGTTCCTTTGAACTTTTCTTGAGTTTCTCCTTGTGTTGATTTGTAGGAGCCAACTCAGTTTCTAAGAAATCTTTCTGTCTCATGAGTTCAGTTTTATCATGCTCCAAGTGAATTATATTTGTCTTCAACATATCATTTTCATGACTGAATCATAGATTTTCATTTCCAGCATCATTGATTCTCCTAGCCAAGTCATCTTCATTCTTCTTTCTATCTTCAATGTCTTTACAAAACCTCATAGTCATATCTTTGCATCTCATTCCTCAAGGCCATGTTATCCTGCTTCATCTTGCTTACAAGATTATTAAGAGTTTCTTTTTCATCATCATCACTCTGTATCTTCTCATGAAGTTCTCTTATTTTATTCCTAGCAATAGTGAGATTTTCCTGAAGTCCTTGAATGATTTCTTGTGCAGCCTTCCTTCAGATCATCTTCAAGTTTCATATTCTTCAATTTTTCTGCATCATAATCTGCAAGAGTTGTTTCCAATTGCTTTCTCAAGTTTTCCATCTGTACCGGTGTCAGAATCTTCTTCAAGCTATTAGGATTTTGAAAATAGAGGACCAAACTCTGATACCAATTGTTAAGATTCCCAAAGATACTGAGAGGGGGGGGGGGTGAATCAGTATCTAACCGGTTAATGGATTTTCCAAACTTATTAAATGAATTGCATGCCAAAACAATGTACCGGTAAACCAGAAATAATGCAGTAAATAAGATCAGAAAACACACCATAACACAATATTTTTAATGAGGAAACCCGGTGTGAGAAAAACCTCGGTGGGATTTGTGACCCACAATATTCGTTCACTAGCCAATAAGTGAATATTACTAATACAATAGGGGCCTGCACATGCAGGAAGGCCAATTGCCTAAAGCTCACTACTTAAATACAAAAAGGGAAGTCTCACTGACTTACAAAACTGGATTATGTAAATCCAATGTCATGTACTACTTTGGTTTAGCATTTTCTATGCCAGGTTCAGTACCGGTTTAAGCTCATACAACTTCCAAAACCCTATTCCAAGGTCTGCCTTAATATTTGCATCTGCCTATTACATTCCTTCCATATATTTCACTCCTTACAAATGATTTACAAGATCTCATACTTATATGAGTCCTAATACAATTTGCCTTGTTGGCTTACAAAAAGATTTTACAATTAAATACAAAATACAATAAACAAAATCTTGTCGGTCAGGGTGTCGGTAAACATATTTGTTGGTGTCACTGCCGCTGCCGGTGTCTGTGCCTATGCCGGTGTCTGTCGGTGCCATAGGATTGTAAGGTTGTCATCAATGACAATACCTTCAATCACCTACAATTTCTCATTGGAGTGTGCATTTGCCAACAAGGCTAATGTCGTGGAAGGAACACTCACTTGACAAAGGTAGATGGAAAACAACAGGCAAACATCAACCCTCCCATGACACTTTATAAGTAGTGCATGTACAATAAGGCACAAGATATGCAAGATCCCAAGTATACAATGCATGGTGGCACTTTATCTCAGTGTGTTTGCATAAATAAAATGCTACAATGATAAGAAGAGACAAAAGACTGGAAATAGAAAGAACAACCAAAGATGAGACATCTTACTAAAAGAAAGAGATACCAGGACCTGAAACATCCAAGATATTCACTAGAGTGTTGAAAAGCAAAAAACTGAATAAAATATACTTGAAGTAGAATATGGAAAAAAAAATTCATATGAATGAAAATAACACAAAACAAGCTTTCCAACGATATTATTTTTTTGAAAAACGGAGTTCAGATGCACAAGTTATGTCTCCTGAAGTGCAAAAAAGAACCTCTGCCTTTGATAGCAAAAAACAAAATCAAAAGTTCATACCTCAAGACCTGGATAAATCTTGGAAAGAGCTTTCTGACGATATAAGGTTTTTGAAAAAGTGCCTCTGTATGACCAAGTTATGACCAAAAAAAAAAAAAAAACAACCCTTCTTTTAGGAAATAAAAAGGATAAAAAAAAATAATAATTTTTTTTTTTTGACAAAATTTTTTTGACGCATTTGCAGGTACAACCCTACGGATTTTCATGCCTTGAAAAATGTGCCAATAAAAAATCATGTCCCAGATGCCCTTGTCACCGAAATAGGTCGAATTATATATCAAAATTCGTGGAATCGGACTCCTGAATCTAACCGTGAGGTCCTTTTGGCACCAAAATGTACCAAAAAATCAACTACCCCTAGAAATGGAAAAAAGTAACTGCACAAACCCCCGAATACACAAATCTAAAGAACAAGGCCCAAAATCTCTCATGAAGAGAATGGGGGCATGCAGATCTAGAGCTCTGATACCATATTGGAGTTGAGGAAAAATCAACTCTACAGCTCCCAAAGATCACCTGCATGCAAATCTGTCACATAAGGAGAGAAGCAAACAAAATATGGAGGCCCGAATTCAAAGATCCAAAAAAGAGGAGTCATATTGATTGTGCAACAAGAATGCAATTCAATAATTATAGTTGTTATGAAAATACAAAGAGAGAATCCTTATAAGAGAATACTTGAAACCCTAAAGGTGAAAACCCTAAATAATTATAAGATTCCTAAGTTTAGCTTAAGCATGGAGTATAATAGACTAATAATTAAATAAATAATTATTAGATAATAAAAGATAACTCCAACAAATATAATATTCCATATGAGGTGAATCACCCACCGAAGGTGGAATTATCACTCCACAATAAGTGGATATGATAGAGTAGTAACAAGATCACACCATAAAAGGCGGAAATTCTCCTACACACACTATCCCAATGTGGCACAAACACCCAAGTGTCTCATACCCAAACTACTATGAAATGCATTATCCAAAGTAAACTTAAGCAAGGTGTAATAATATCCAACATGAATAATTAATTACACCAATAGTATTGGCTAAGATGTTTTGGAACCTGGCCCTTATTGAATTATTCTCCTTTTGGGACCATTCAATAAGAGGCAAAGGTGAACTAACAACCTTGTTCTTCTCATAAATTGGATCCAAGATGTCTCCATATTCCTCTACATCCTTAGGAACATTAGTGAGACCAAAATTCTTAATTTGTTCTACTGTCAGATGACAACAGTCAAGTCTCTAGACATCCTCTTCAGTTCTGCAATCAACCCATATATCCTCAATCCAGTGGACACGAGTGTAGCTATTTTTAATCTTATTCTTCATGCCCCTATAGTCAAAAAACTTTCTGGGCTTGAAGAATCTCACAGTGACTATCCTCATCTCATCCTCTATGGAACAAGCATTGTAGATAGAGTTGATGGTGTATCTCCCAATGGAAATGGAGAACTTGAGATCTGTTTTATGAGCTCCAAATTGACTCTCATGGATTGATATCATTTGGCAAGCCATCTCCATAAGGATGATCTTATCTAATGGATACCTTCGAAGCATGAAGGGTTCTCTATCAAAGCATCCAATCCTAAGATATGTAAATGAGGGGAACTATAAGAAAATGCAACCATATTCACTTGCCACCTTCCAGGCCTCATCTGACACTCTCTTATTCTGAAGGTCCTTATCAAATAATCACATATAGTGAGCAAAGAAAGCATCATTGACCTTCCTGAAATGGTGTAAACTCTCCTTGAGAGTTAACTGGGTGAAGTACTTATAAACAAGAACCTGGCTCCTGTCACCTATGGTAGATAAACCTCAAAAGTGCCTCATCGAGGCAACAACATATACAAGATATGATATCATGTAAATCCTTAAGGTGGTGGGCACCTTGGTCAACTGTTCACATAAATCATATGCAATCTGTTTTCCCTAGTAGATCTGTTTTTTGTTTTGCCTGATAATGTGAATGTATTGATACATCCACTTGTGATAGGTATTAGAGGTTGGGAGACCCTTTACCTTGTTGATAAGAGTAATTAGATCATTCACATCTTCAATGAAATCATTGCGAGGAAGATTTTCAAGGCACCTTGCAATTGTTGGCCTAGGAGTCTTCAACCATTTCTCGTTCATATTTCTACTGCACTTATTTGAGTTGTTGTCAAAGTAGGTAACAATTGATTGCATGTCAATATCTACATATTGACCTATAGGAGGACACTTAAAAATTGTATCAAATAAGTTCTCATCAAGCTTGATGAATGTCTTCTTCCCATCTGCATCCTCCACTGATCTAGTGGTAGGATCATACATGTTATCAAGGGCTAACACAAATTCTGAATTTTGTGTAGACATAGGAAAAGCGACCACTAGATGAATTCCATGATGATGGTGGGCTCCATTTTGTAAGCCACTAGTGGTGCTTTGACTCTTTTCAAGAATTCATTGAGATCCACATGGCCAATCTCCGCATCTCTTATATTATCAATATTGGATGATACAGGAAAAGGTGGAAAAACTAGATAAATCTCTTGCTTCTAGAACTTTATTGATTTCTTACGAGGTGAGGGCTTTTCCATTTGTAATAGATGCACTGTAACATGAAAATAGCATCATTTGAAATGATTAGCCTCCATAGGAGTCTTCATTTGATAGGATGAAAGCCATCGATCAATCACAGATTGGCCAAAAACCACCAATTTGTAAGTGTGTATATTAGGTGCAAATTGGATTTATAAGTCTGATTTGCACTTAATATAAGTGAAAAACAAAAAAAAGTGCATATCAGGTTTATATCCACGATCTACACTTAGGAAAATAAAAAACCCTAAAGAGTGCATATTAGACTTGTAACCCCAATATGCACTTGGGAAGAACACCAAAAGAAAGTGTAAGGAAGTTAAGTAGCAAATCAATTTTCTACACTAATCTTGAGAGGAGGGTAATGTAAAAATTTTTACAGATCTTTACAATAGTTATAAAAAACAGAAATAGATATAATAACATTCAAACCATAACACAGTGATTTACATCGGGAAAACCCTTTTGGGAGAAAAACCCCACTCCAAAAGCCACCCAATATGTTATTCTGTAATCAAAACAAATTACAATATACTTGTAGAGAAATCTTTTCACAGGAGTACCACTAATCAGATATTCAAAGGTAACTCAATAGCTATTAGACTCTTACACACAACCTCTATCTCACGCACCTCATATATAGGAGATACAATACAAGAAACCGTCAAACGGTATTACAAAACCATGGGCTAAAACCACCCAATAAGGTGTAGCCGACCTTATCTCCCTTCTAGATGCCCTATGACTATCCCTCCCTTTTTATAGCTCATTTATGTGTCCAATGTATTTTATATTTTCTATTTCAGGAGTACAAACTTCCGGAGGCCATAACTTGAGAACCGTGTGTCCGATTGACAAACTGTTTGAAGTGTTGTATTGCCTCATAAATGCTACATAGTTTACGCCCACTTTCAAGATGTTTCAGGGCCTCTAAAGTCCTCAAAATCAAATTTAAACCTTTCATTAGACCCCTCCAAAATGGAAAATTTAATATCTTCAAAACTAGTTGTGATCTTGCGATGTAACTTTAACAAAATGCTTATTTAGCCAACCAAAAGCTTCGAGGAGAATTTTGCACCATTTAGTGCTCAAATGAAAAATTACTATAAATAATAACCTCATGCAAATGTAAGGTTGAGACACCATTTTCCTAGCAAATCTCCCATTTGTCAAACACCTTGCAAGAGAAAAGGGAGTATCAACACAATAAATCAATTGCTAGGGGCCATGAGGCCCCTAGACTTCAAGCACCATTTGAACTTCTGTATGCTCACAACCTTAGTTAAAGAATCTGCAACATTCATCAAAGTTTCTACCTTAACCAGCTTCACCCTACCATCTTTGACCATATCCCTGACAAAATTATACTGAACATCAATGTGCTTGGTTCAAGCATGAAATGTCGGGTTCTTAGCTAGGCAAATCACACTCTGACTGTCAGAATAAACTGTCACGGCTCCTTGTTTTATTCCAATGTCTGAACACAGTCTCTTAAGCTAGATGACCTCTTTACAATCATGAGTAGCTTCCATATACTCTGCTTCAGCAGTGGACAAAGCAACCACAACCTGTCGCTTACTCATCCAACTAATTGCACCACCAAATAAAGTAAACACATAAGCACTGGCGGATCTTTTGCTATCAATATCACCTGCCCAGTCTGAATCTACATAACCATGAATATCAAGGGAAATCACGTATCCAAATGAATTACCATGATAACACAAAGAATACTTTGAGGTACCCTTCAAATATCTAAAGACTCTTTTGACTGCATCCCAATGAACTCTACCAAGATTAGACATATATCTTGGCAAAACTCCCACTGCTTGGGCAATGTCTAGTCTATGACAGACCATAGCATACATCAAACTTCCAACTGCACTTTGGTAAGGCACTCTACTCATGTCTTCCATCTCCGATGGGGATGTAGGACAATCTACAATAGATAATTTTGTTCCAATTGTAAAAGGAACACACAATGGTCTACAATCCTGCATGTTGAACCTCTGTAACACCGAATTCACATACTTACTCTGGCCTAGTCATATATTTTTGTTCACTCTTTCTCTTCTAATTTCCATCCCAAGAATGTGTTTTGCTACACCAAGATCTTTCATTTCAAATTTAGTAGCGAGCTGAGACTTTAGTTCTGAAATCATACCTTTCCCTTTACCAATGAATAACATATCATCAACATACAATGCAATGTACAAGAAATGATCAGGATCAGTTTTATAATAAACATAGTTATGTGATTTAGAATGCTCAAATCACAAAATCAACACATATGTATCAAATTTCCGATACCACATCAGAGGACTTTGTTTGAGGCTATACAGGGATTTCTTTAATTTACAAACCAAATTAATTTTACCTTTCACCACATAGTGCTTCAGCTGTGTCATATAAATATCCTCCTCCAAATCACCATGAAGGAAAGCAGTTTTCACATCCATTTGCTCAACCTCTAAATCATAAGTAGCAACAATAGAAAGCAAAAATCTAATGGATGTCATTTTGGCAATAGGAGAAAACATCTCACCATAATCAACACCCTCAACCTGAGAGTAGCCTTTTGCAACCAACCTTGCTTTATACTTCTCAATGCTTCCATTAGAACCAATATTTTTCTTGAACACCCATTTGTAACTAACAAGATTTCGTCCTTCAGGAAATTTTACAAGATCCCATGTATCATTATTTTTCAAAGCCGCCATTTCTCCTTCCATAGCAATCTTCCAGGATTCTACATCATTCATACCTAATGTCTCTTCTATAGATTTCAGTTCATCCACATTAGTATTCAAAGAAAAAATACATCTCCAATCATTGAGTGAATACTTTTCAGGTGGTTGTCTATGTCTTGTAGACCTTCAAACAAGCTGAGTTAGAGGTTCTTCCTCCTCTTCTGAAGATTTAGAGCTACATGACCTCTCCTCAACTTCTTTCCTATCTAGGGGTCTCGATTCAACTCTTTCAAGTGTAGAAGGAAATTGAATCACATCTTCCTTTTTAGTCTGTTCTGGCTGCAATGTAACAGAAGGAGATTTAATTTCTCTAAAAATAATACTTCTACTATGAATTACCTTTTGTGCAACGGGGTCCCAAATCTTGTATCCTTTCACACCATAGCTATACCCGATGAAGATACATTTAACAACCTTGTTTTCCAACTTTGTCTGCTTCTCCTTTGGCACGTGTGCATATGCCTCACAACCAAAAACTCTAAGATGTCTCAATAAAGGCTTTTGAGCCGACCATGCTTCCATAGGCATTTTATCAACAAGGGTTGATGTAGGAGACCTGTTAATCAAGTAGCAAGTAGTGGCAACAGCTTCAGCCCAAAATTTTTGTTCTAGACTAGCACCACTCAACATACTCCTAGCCTTCTCCATCAGTGTCCTATTCATTCTTTTTGCAACTCCATTCTACTATGGAGAATACGAAGTTGTCTTCTGTGTGTTACTGCCACAATCTTTACAGAATCTATCAAAGTCATTAGAGTAAAATTCACCGCCATTATCAGTCCTCAAACATTTTATTTTCTTTATAGTCTGCAACTCAACCATTGCTTTAAATTTTTTCAATTGACTGAAAACTTCAAATTTACTCTTTAGAAAATATACCCATTTCCTTCCACTAAAATCATTAATAAATGAAACATAATATGTGGATTTTCCAATTGAAGGAACATCTATAGGACCAAACACATCAGAATGAATGAGATCCAAAACACCACAAGTTTTATGAGAACTCGAGTAAAACTGAATGCAATTTTGTTTTCCATAAATGCAATGCTCACAAAAATCAAAGTCAAGATTACAATCATTCAAACCTTCAACAAGGTTTTTATTTTCAAGGTTCTTAGACCCTTTTCTCCAATGTGGCCAAGCCTCTGGTGCCATAACATAGTATTCTCTGCAGGTAACTTTGCTTCAGAAGAAAGAGCACCCTTAGGTACCCAAAATCCATTTCCATCTGCTAAAGGTGAAACCCTCAAATCTTCCACAGATTTACTTTTTACAGAAGTGTTATTACACTCAATAGTGTATGTGTCTAGCTTATACAAAGTGTTGAACCTGACACCTCTAGCAATTACCATAGCACCCTTAATCATCTTACATCTTGCTTCAGTAAAGACTACCTGCACACCCACATCTATCAGTTTGCTCATAGATAACAAATTTTGTTTTAAACAAGGGATATGCAACACACCATTAATCCTTTTTATTCTACCATCAAAAAACTCGATTCTAACTTTACCTTGACCAACAATGTCTTAAATGTGAATCATCACCCAAGTACACCTTACCTCCATTAAATTCTTCATATTCAAAAAACCAATCTCTATTGGCAGTCATATGAAAATATGCACCTGATTCAATTAACCAGGCATCATTACCTGCATGAGTCGCTAAAGTTGCATTAAATGCATCACCATCTTCCTTCTCGGACTCAGAATCAAAATTAATATTCTTCTTTTTCTTCTTCTTTTCTTCTTTGAAGTCCTTACCATTGTGACCTGGTTTACCACAATTCCAGCAAATGACTTTGGACTTTCTGGGAGATTTCGATATCCCTCTCGATTTGGACTTATCACACTTCTCATTCTTCTTTCCTTTCTCCCTAGGTCTTCCATGAATAGTTAGGGCTTCCTTCAAACTGTGGGATACCTTCCTTTGCATCTCTTCACCAAGTAGGGCACCCACCACATCTTCAGACTTCAAAACAACAGAAGTACTATCGATAGCCATAACAAGAGAATCCCACGAATCAAGCAAAGAACAAAGAAAGATTTGGCAATTCTCCTCTTCATTCATCTTAACACTGATAGATACTAATTGAGCCACCAACATATTGAATGCTTCTAGGTGGTTTGCAACTCGTCCACCCTCTTCCATCTTCAAGGAATACAATTTCTTCCTCAATAAAATATGATTTAATAAAGATTTTGCTTGATACATTTCACCAAGCTTAGTCCATAGCTTCTTTGCAGTGTTTTCTTCGTGGACATTGATTAGAATAGAGTTAGCTAGGCATAGTCTGATTAGACCCTTGGCTTTTCAGTCTATAACATCATACTTAGCCACCGTAGTGGGATCTGAGGGCCTTTGGACATTTGCATCAACAACATCCCATAGATCTCAATCTATTAGCAGATCTTCCATCTTCAGCTTCCACATCTCAAAATTTGTTCCATTAAATTTCTCCACCTCTATTTTCCCTGACGAACTTGCCATCTGAAAATTCCTAAAACAAGATCAAAAAGTGTCCTCTCCAAAAGCTCCCACTCAAATCTGGATTAGTCCAAAAAACCCAAAACCCACAACTGAAACCAAATGTGATCAAGCTCTAATACCACTTGTAAGGAAGTTAAGTAGCAGAACAACTTCCTACACTAATCTTGAGAGGAGGGTAATGCAAAAACTTTTACAGATTTTTACAATAGTTATAGAAAACAAAAATAGATATAATAACATTCAAACCATAACACAGTGATTTACGTGGGGAAAACTCTTTCGAAAGAAAAACCCCACACTCCAAAAGCCGCCCAATATATTATTTCGTAATCAAAACAAATTACAATATACTTGTAGAGCAAGATTTTCACAGGAGTAGCACTAATCAGAGATTCAAAGGTAACTTAATAGCTATTAGACTCTTACACACAACCTCTATCTCACGCACCTCATATATAGGAGATACAATACAAGAAACCGTCAAACAGTATTACAAAACCATGGGCTAAAACCACCCAATAAGGTGTAGCTGACCTTATCTCCCTTCTAGATGCCCTATGACATTTCCCTCCCTTTTTATAACTCATTTATGTGTCCGATGTATTTTATATTTCTTATTTCAGGAGTACAAACTTCCGGAGGCCATAACTTGAGAACCGTGTGTCCGATTGACGAATTGTTTGAAGCACCAGAAAGCTCATGAAGTGCTCTATTGCCTCCTAAACACTATGCAATTTACACCCACTTTTCAAGGTGTTTTGGGGCCTCTAAAGTCCTCAAAATCAAATTTAAACCTTTCATTGGACCCCTCCAAAATGAAAAATTCAATATCTTCAAAACTAGTTGTGATCTTGCAATGTAACTTTACCATAATGCTTATCTAGCCAACCAAAAGCTTCGGGGAAAATTTCTCACCATTTCATGCTCAAATGAAAACTTACTATAAATAGTAACCTCATGCAAATGCAAGGCTGAGACACCATTTTCCCAATAGAAGGTGCGTATAGAGCTTACAAGTCTAATATGCACTCTTATAAAGGATAAATCAACATATGGTGTGGATCAGGGTTACATCCCTGATTTACACCATAGGGACTGATTTGGTGTTAGTTGGTCTTGTAACCCCAACCAACACCAAATGAAGACACTTCAAAAAAATGCAAAATACCAAAATAGTGTCGGGTGTGGTTTTAAACCCGACCAACACTGAAAGAAAGGAAGGCAAGGATGGTGAATGGTGGTTTTGTAACTTTGCCACACACCATCTAATAAAAAATTGGTGTGCAATGAGATTACATCCCTGCCACACACCAAGGATCATGCATAAAGTAGCATAAAAAAATGAAGTGAGTCAGGTTTGAGCTTGACACACATCGTAGCTATTTGCTATGGTGTGTGTTGGGTTCAAAACCCGACTCAACACCATACAAAGAAACAATGTTAAAAGGAAGGAAAATAATGACGTGAGTCAAATTTTAAGGCCAACACACATCAAAGTCAAGGCTTTGGTTTGTGTCGGGATTTTAACTCGACTCATACCAAGCTAGGGCATGAAAGAAGTCGAATAAAAACCCAGATTTTAAAATGTATAATATGTATATCGGAAAAAATTATGATATGAATACTTATATTAATATCGACTGGAAAATCACAAAGGGAAGAAAGAAAAACATACCACAGTTTAGATAATCGATTTCAAACCAAAGCTTCAACACCTTAAGATACTCCACGAAAACAATGAAGTAAAATAGGGTATGAATCAATAATAAAAGGGAAATAAGAAACACAATTTGAATCAAACTCCTAAAACAATAAATGATAAATTGTGCCTCATTATAGTGTCAGTTGGACCTATAGGTCCGATTTACACTATAATGACTAAAATGGTGTAAATCAGACTTATAAGTCTAACTGACACCAAAAATGACCTCCATGGTGCAAGTTTGGGTTTAAAACCTAACTTGACACCAAAAATCCAAAAATGGTGCAAGTTTGGGTTTAAAGCCGACTTGACGCCAAAAAGCCAAAAATGGTGCAAGTTCAGGTTTAAAACCCGACTTGACACCAAAATAGGGAACATAACTTTAAAAGTTAAAATTTAAAATTTTAATTAATAGGATAGGATTCCGAGATCGAATGCTAATTATTCGAGGACAAATGAGATGACAAAAATACCTCAAAAACTTTACTTTAGAGAAAAGAGGATGAATTTGAGAAAAATCGTAGGGGTTTTCCTGTTTTCTCACAAAATGAAAACAAGGACAATAGTATCCTCTCCCCTCTCGTTTGGGACATTGGGTGAAAGAGAAAAGTGTTAGCGAGACCCAATTTTTCTTTTAATAGAGAAATATCTTCGGGGATTTCATCACCTCATAGTGGGTTTTGAGCAGCATTTCTCTTTGAGCTGCTATATAAAAGGCTTTGCCAAAAGATCCATACGACCGAAGTCCAAGATGAATGCAAGTCTTCCAATAAGGGTTGTAAGAGATTTAAGTAGCTTTCCTTGTGAATCCATTATGTGGATTTGTTCCTCAAAGATTAACTAAGAACCAAGTGTTGTAGAAAGCTAAAAACCCATGCTCACTGATTCAGGGAATGCAAAATGTATCCCATAGATATCCATCATGTACCCTTCTTCATGAGATATGAAATTTATCATTCAAAAAGGTTTTCAAACCTTTGGGAAATGAGATATGGTGTGCCTGTGTTGTGGTGGGGAAGCTAGTGTCACTCAATCTTTTCATATCCACTTTGTTTGTGGTATTTATATGTAGTGGGGGCCTCAATGAGTAGTATCCTCTTTCCAACCTAAGTTGTACATGATTTCAAGTGCTTTTAAGTATTGAAACCAGTGATGTTAAACTTTGGATAATTGAGGCCCCTTTCAGTCATTACTTTGATTTTGTTTTAGAGTCAAGCAATCAAACAAACATTTATGTGTTTGTGGTAAACATCTCCAGTAAAAATAAAAAATAAAAACCTTAGACATTGCAAACTCAAAATTTTGTCCCAAAATTTAGACATTGCAAACTAAAAACCTTGTTCCAAAATCCAAAACAATGACAAACATTACGATCTTACAACTTCAGAACATGGGAAATCTAATATGTTTCAACCTTGCACATGTCTCATCTTAGAATAGCTTTTGCATAGTTTTCACTATCCTAAGTCCTAGGTCCATTTCCACGTCATATCAAAATCATCTTAGACTAGATTTTGTATGGTTTTCACTATCCTAAGTTTTGGGTTCATTTCCACATCATATCAAAATCATCTTAGAATAGCCTTACATAGGTGTCATATATCCTAAGTCCTAGATTCATTTCAACATTATCTCAAATTATCTTAGGATAAACTTCACATAATCATTATCCTTCCTACATCTTAGGTTCACCCTTTTGTATTATCCCAAAACCATCTTAGGGTAATCTTTGCATATTTTCCCATTTTCCTAAGTCATAGGATCACTTATCACCTCAGTTTGTATTATCTTTAGATTGGGACATTCATTAGTTTAAATCATTCACATTAGTTCATTTCGAAGATAAATAAGTGAAAAATATGATTCACAAATCTAAACAAGTCAAACAACCATTCTGATCTTGTTGCCAAAATTGATAATGTTGTGTTTTGATGATAGGATGATCATGCTGTTTGGTTTCAGGGAATGCAATACCTTATCTAAGATAGAACATAGTTTGGTTTCAAGTATACCACACCCTATAGAAGACCCATGATAATGTTGATAAGGACCAATGATCTTGATGTTGATTGATTGATAAGACAATTTTACTAGTTTGAATGCTTGGTTGATTGAAAACTTAATTTGTTGATGCGTGATTTGTTAAGTGCAATGTCTGTCTATGTACAAAAGAGACAATTTATTGACGAGATGAAATGAAAGTGATTGTTTTTAGATTTTGATTCTTTTCCAATTTTTTAGGGTTTTTGGATATATATATATATATATATTTTTTATTTTTTTTAAATTTTTTTTCTTTTCTTTTTTAGGACATTATCCGAACGTTTTTACATTATTTCAGGTCATTTTAAAAATGTTTTTGGATTATTTCAGGACATTTTTTGAACTTTTAAAAAACATTTATTTCAAGACATTTTATGATTTTTATTTTAGGACTTTATGCAATTTTTAATGATATTTTTAGGAATTTATACAATTTTTAATGATTTTTTTAGGATTTTATTTGATTTTTAGGATTTTTCAGAACTTTTAAAGCTATATACATTTCGTAGCTTCTAAGATTTTCATCGTGATAACTCTGTCAATTGATCGTGACAAGGGATTTGTCCCCAATTAAGGTCTAAATTATATACAGTGACTAGAGCAAACATATATACAAATTGTCAACTGAAGGGAAATGGCATTTGATGCTGACCAATCACAGGCCTAGATAAGGACACAAGGTGAAATAAAAAAGGATGGGAATGATAAGAATATTTTTATGTACCATATGTTGCAAATGGAATAATGACAGATGACAGAGCAACGACCTTCTTACATATGGAGCCTATTTGCCAGGTTTTCACCACGGTACTTGCCCAAAGCGCTTGTTTGTTAGGTTTTTACTAGAGGGTGATTTTTTTTTCTTTTACTCTTTTTTGATTTTTTATATATATTTTTTATTTCACACAAGGCGCCTATTTGCTAGGTTTTTGCCAAGTGCTGTTTTTTTTGCTTTTTCAATTTTTTTGTAATTTTCTTTTTTTTTAATATTTTTTTATATTTTTTCGGGATCATATAGAGGAACTGCTGAAAAGATTATGTATAGTACTTTTAGATACGCATGTTGTTAATAAGATCTAATAGTGGTTCTCCCTCTGCTATTGCCAATTAATATATGCTTGGGCCATATGCTACAGTGACGATGAAAGGCCCTAGCCAATTAGGTTCAAATTCTCCCTTGATGATCTTAATAGATTGTGAGTTCTTAGGGTTTGCTTTTAAGACTAGGTCTCCTACTTCAAAGTGTCACCCTTTGACCTTCTTGTTGTAGCTACAATGGAGACGATTTTTGTATGCCTGTAGATGGGTCTATCTAATGCTTTTCATCTAACCTTTCCAACTGATGTAGCCTGGACACTCTATATTCTTCATCATCAATCAGGTGTTGCAAAGAGACTCTCAATCATGGTATCGTGACCTCCAAAGGAAGAATAGCCTCTACACCGTACACCAAGGAATAAGGTGTTGCGCCAGTAGGAGTACAGATAGATGTGCGATAGGCCCACAAGGAAGGATTCAACTACACATGCCAATCTTGACCAACATCATTAACAACCTTTTTTAATATCTTGATAATAGTCTTATTTGATGCCTCAACTTGGCCATTACTCTATGGATAATATGGAGTTGAGAAGTGATGTTGAATGTGGAACTTCTCACAGAGTTCTCTAACATCTTGATTCCTAAACGAACGAACATTATTTGTGACTATAGCAAGAGGGACCCCATATCGATATATGATATAATTCAAAATGAACTTGGAAATCTATGTGCCAGAGATATAGGTCATAGGAATAACCTCAATCCATTTGGTGAAATATTTTGTTACACTTATGATGAATTTATGTCCATTTGCAGATGTTAGGTGAATCTTGCCAATGAGGTCAAGTCCCCATTGAGAAAAGGGTCATGGAGATATAAAAAATTGAAGCTCTTGTGCTAGCGCGTGAATCAAAACTCCATGCAACTGACATTTATAACATTTTTTGGCAAAATCATAGGCTTCTTGTTCCATTGTTGGCCAATAATATCCAACTCATACCAACCTTTTAGTTAGATTTAGACCATTGAAATGGCCCCCACATATACCATCGTGTAAAGTCATATATGCTTCGTCAGAATCTAGACATCCAAGGAGGGTGTGGTCAAAGGAGTGGTGATAAAGGGTGTCATCGATGATGACATATTTTGCAGATTGTCATATAAAGGATCGATGTTGGTTATAGGAAAGGTTTGGAGGCATGGCTTAGGATTTCAAATAATCATAAATTTCCTTATACCACAAGGAATTAGGACCAACAGTTACACACACCGTATTTGCTTGCGAGACCTCAAAAGATGGGATCAATAATTGCTCCACCGGGAATTCACACCTTTTCACATTTTGAGGCATATCTAACATGGAAGAAATCATTTCCATAACATTTGTTGATTTGTTCTAAAGCCTTAGAACTTGATTAAATTGAATGAAAGTGAACTTCATTTTTAAGAACTCCACTAATGGATTATAGGGGATAAGTTTTTCATCTTTTGTATCATAATCATCATTTACTTGTCTAATGACTGAGAATCCCCATAGACTTGAAGATGTGTGATATGCCACTAAACTGCTATTGTGAGCCCTGTGACTAAAGCCTCGTACTCTACAATGTTATTGCTACAGTCAAAAGTGATCCTGTATGAATTTGGAATGGCATCACCCTAAGGAGTCACAAACAATATTCCTGCCCCCAAGCCAGATCTTGTGTGTGATCCATCAAAATATAACTGTCATGCATCAGAAGGGGTTGCTGCAAAGTCTGACTCATCAAGAAAATCAGTCAATAAGGGATGATCGTATTGAATAGGTGCATCTGCAAGTTGATCAATTATTCCTTGCCATTTTATTGCCTTTATATTGGTATACTCAATATCAAACTCGTTCAGGATAATTACCCACTTTACTAGTCATCCAATGGGAGCTGCTCTATTAAGTAAGTAATTCAGTGGATCAATCTTGGCTACTATTAGTATTTTGTGATTTAGCATGTAGTGGTGGAGCTTATGGACCACAAATACTACTGCTAAGCATGCTCACTCAATGGTAGAAAAATTCAGTCCATAGCCAACTAATGTCTGACTAATGTAATAAATTTCTCATTCTTTACGTTCTTCAACTTGTTGTGGTAAAAGAGCTCCTAGTGTTGTGGCAGTTGCAGAGATGCATAAAATAAAAGGTTTCCCCTCTATTGGAGGCATTAATACTGCCAGTGGCAAGAGATAATCTTTGAGCGCTTGAAATGCCCATTGGTATTGCTTGGTCCATTTAAAGGCTACCCCTTTGTGAAGCAGACATGGAGAAGGGTGGCACTTGTCTACCAAATGTGCTATAAATATGTGAATTGATTGTAATTTTCCTTGAAGGCTTCACAATTGATGCAAATGTGTAGGTGGAGGCATATCCATAGTTGCTTTTACCTTCGCATGGTCCACTTCAATGCCTCTGTGAGAGATTATGTAGCCTAACAATTTGCCCGATGTTACTCCAAAAACACATTTCTTTGGGTTTAGCCGAAGCTTGTATCCCTCCATTGTATCAACTATTGAGGCCAAGATGCTAAGCTGATTGCCTCTTGTGACTGATTTACATAGCAAGTCATCGATATAATCCTCCATCAATGTATGCATGAAGTCACGAAATATTGTTGGCATGGTTCGTTGATATGTTACTTCTACATTTTTTAGGCCAAATGACATCACATTCTAGCAATAAGTTCCCCATGCACATGTGAAGGTTGTCTTTTACTGATCTTCGAGAGTTATTTGAATCTGGTTGTAGCCAAAGCAGTCATCCATCAATGACAATATATCATAGCCAGTTGTCATGTCTATTATGATATTGATATTTGGTAGAGGAAAGTTGTCCTTTGGGCATGCTTTGTTCAGATGCCTAAAATTAGTGTAGATTCTTATGCCACCGGTGGCTTTATTAACTGGTACTAGATTGGAAATCCATTGTGCATAGTCAATTGGTCTGACAAATCCTACATCCAATAACTTTTTGAGCTTAGCTTTAACTAATAAGACAACTTGTGGGTGCATCGTCCTTAATTTTTGCTTGATTGGATTTGAGCCTGGCTTTAATGGAAAACAACGAAGGAAAAGTTTAGGATCCAAACCTAGCATGTCTGCATAAGACCATGCAAAGTTGATATGTCTTTCAATGAAAAACTTGACAAATTCTACCCTTTCCTATTCTAATAATGAAACCGCAAAGTGGATGACTTTAGGGTTGTTAGGTGTACCCAAGTTGATCTCCTCAGTCATCTCCACAAGCAATGGTGATTTGTCCCGAATTCATGGGGGTATGTCTAATCTTCCATCCTTGTGTGCCTCAGAGAGGTTTTCACCCACAGATGCGTCCTTTGTTTTTACTTTTTTATGGTCTAAAGATGCCTTACAATTTTCACCAAGAGACCTATTCTTTTCATTCTTTTCATTTTTTTCTTTTTTATTTTCAATTTTTTATTTTATGACAGGAAGATGGAGTTGACTCCCCAAAATATGCTACAACATCCAAATCAATAGCAAAATTTGCTTTGTGATCACCTTGTGGTATACCCTCATAGAGCTCAAAAAATTATGCAATTTGTTAATCATTCTCAAAGCAATCTAGATTGGGTGGCTCTTGTTGGTCCCATTGGATAAGATCAGGGTATACAAGGGGCATGTCATCATTGGTATTGGAAAAAATTGGAAAGCATTATTAAAAACATGGATATCAGTAGTATCACTATTTGAACAACTTGCTTCAGATTTTGTGTTAGGATCCCAAAATGATTCTATCCAAGCTTGAGGATAGGTTTTGATAGGAGGGGAAATGTTTTCATGTTCTAAGGCATATGAAGTGGACGAGTAAGAGTCCCACTCCCATTCATTGAATCAGTTTTGGGATGGGAATCCTTGGGTGTTAGTTCATAATCAAAATCATGCCCTTTTCACATGAAGTAAGTTTGGTAGATGAGGTTCCGATTCGCAATGCTACAAAGCCCAATCCCAAATTTTTGTGTCTCATTTTAGGTATGATTGTCTCTACTCTTCCTTGTTTGTTTGGACCCAAACCACTATGCCCATCATATCCTTTTTTCTACATTATAGTGAAACCTTTTTCATATTGTTCCATGAGCAACTTGACAGGTGTTATGTCTGCTTCATCTTTATAGAGCCAATTTGACACATCTTCATCCAAAGTTTTCTTATTCATTTCGTCTCACTTTGCAAATGTGGCGGGGGTTGATATTGGATGATAGTCTTAAGTTCTTTGTGTAAAAAAAGTGGTTTCCCATGTGATTTTGGTGAGACAAGAAGCTTAACAATGAGAAATGTTTGGGTCATGGAATACTCTCCAGATCTTTGATATTGAATCTTCATCTTACCCTTGACTAATTCTAACAATGTTTGGGGATCCATGTATTGAGAGGAGATAGGAGAAAGTGCTCCTATGTTTACTAGTACTTGTTGTTTAGGAGTACTTTTTTAGGTTAGCACAAAATTGGAAAGGATTGGGATCTCTCAAAATTGTTATCTCAGTTCCATTGCATGAAAAATTCAGACATTGATGATAAGTGGAAGGAATTGCCTTTATTGCATGGACCCAAGGATGACCTAGAGTCATGTTTATGGAAGGTTTAGGTCTAAAAATTGCAGCAAAGTATTCTCTCTCATTGGACCCACTTTGATAGGCAAAGTGATCACTCCCTTAGAAAGGCACTCAACATCATCATAATATTTTATTGTTATCCTTCTAGAAGGATCTATGTCACTTTCAGCAAAGCTGAGAGCAATTATGATTAGAAACAAATTTGAAATATTGAAAATAAAATTTTTATATTTTTTTTAGTTTTCCTATATGATAGTAATTGGCGTTTTTGAAGGCCTTTGGGGCATTTTCAGCCCTTGAAACTTTGGCTTGTCCTTTAGAATGTTGTCGTAGGCATGTTCTTTCAGGACTTCACCTTAAGCTCTTGGAGACCTTTCCAACTAGTTAGTTACGAGTTGTTTAACTCATTGGAAAGGTCTCCAAGAGCTTAAGGTGAAGTCCTGAAAGAACATGCCTATGACAACGTTCTAAAGGACAAACCAAAGTTTCAAGGGCTGAAAATGCCCCAAAGGCCTTCAAAAATGCAAATTACTATCATATAGAAAAACTAGAAAAAATATGAAAATATTATTTTCAATATTTCAAATTTTCTTTTGATCAAATTATGACCCTCAAAGTGCAAATGTTTAGGCCTGCTTTGACGTCTATCAAAACTTGTCTGATTTTACAATTATGGACAAACACCTCAAGGTGTAAAGGATTATTGTGGTGTAGTTTATCACGAGGGATGTCATTATCTATGAAATAAACATGTTCGGAGGTGGCAAGATTCCCTATCCTATCTTGGAATTGGTCAACATCAATTTTGGTAGGCACAGTCGACCTAGTTAGAGCTTTGTCCAAGACAACTCTATGCATGGGAGACATTCTCAACAACTCAAGAATTTATGTTTGTGCAGGTGTTTTTATCAAATGTACAAGGAGATTATATTGACTCGTGGAGGTTGTCTTCTGAGGGTTTGAAGGGGATTATTTTAAGACTAGCTTGAACCTACGAGTAGCCACTGCACATGGGGAACTTTATTCTTTAATCTTTATGGTCAAGACATGATTGTTTGATGCAATAAAACTATTAATGGTGTAGTTATGAGAAGCGTTGATGTAATTTGCATTGCCATTTTGATTTGAGTTTTAAGTGGAGGCTTTTCCCTTGTCATGATCAAGTAAGGGAGTCTTAAAAATAGTATGATTGACATTGGAAGTTCCAGCAGGAGAATCAACCTCAATTACACCTAGATCAAGAAAATCATGGATAAGATGTTTTAATTAAAAACATAATGTTATTTTGTGCCCTTTGGACCAATGATATAATATGCATTATCATTCCACCAATGTGGTTTTACTGGTGGTTCCTCCTTTATATCCGGAAATTTAATGAAATTGGCCTGAGTCAACTGTTTCATAACTGATTCAATCGACTCTCCCAATGGCATAAATTGTTGAGGAGGCACATCCCTTGACCTGAAAATAATATTATGTTTATTTTGTTGTTGGCCTTGTTATTGGATTGCATTAGTAGCATGATTTGGTTGTTGAGCCTAATTAGGAGCTTGAATATTATGAGCACTTGGTCCTTTTATAACAAATTTGACTTGACTTGTGCTCATCATTCTTGCATCTACAACCCCATCATTAGTGACATTCTTATTCCTGGAATAGAATTTGTTTTTATCACTGGAATCGCTTGAAGTGTTATCATCCTTGTTTATCTTAATGATTCCCTTAGATACAAGAGAATTTTCAATGTTTATTCCTTTTTTGATGAGCTTTTCAATGGTACTAGGACTTTTTAACTTTAGCTCATACATCATTTCTGGTATAAGATTTTGAATAAACAATTATTCAAGGATATGAATAATACATTGGCTAACTAAACTTTTCCACCTCTGTAATAAATTGACCAAAGATTCTCGTAAATTTTTCTTTGTTTCGTATATATCTGTCATTGTTACATCATTGTCAATGTTCAATGGGAAACAACAAATAAACTTTGTAGCCAATTTGTCACATGATTTAATATTTCTCGACAAGCGTGTGTACCAATTTACGGCTTGTCCTATGAGATTTTAGGGAAAGAGATGCATAAGATGTTGGAATCCAAGAACACTGAGAGGGGTGGGGGTGAATCGATGTTTTACCGACAAGATCAATTTTAACCTTATTAATAAAGCAATTCAGTAACCGATAACCATAAAAGAATATAACAACAGATAGAAATGAAGCAACCACAAGAGAATACACCATAACACGAAGATTTATACGTGGAAAATCTCAAAGAAGAAAAACCACGGTGGGATTGGTGACCCACAATATCTATCCATTGGCCAAATGAATAAATATGACAATAGGGTCCTGCACATGTAGAAAGGCCAACAACCTAGAGCACACTTCTCATCACAAAAGGAGCCTCACCGACTACAAACACCAAATATGGAGTTACAAACAAAATTCTGAACTCTGAAGGTGCATCTGCTATGCTGGATGAGTTCTGATTATAGCACAGTCTGTACCAGTTTTTACTATGTCCTCCCTTACCGGTATCTTGCTTCGCTTCCCAAACCTCTAAACCAATATCCAAGACCGACTACAAAATATTACATTCGCATTCGGTTGATCAAGATTGCTCATACAATATCACATCACCATATTCCATTACATTCTATTACATTACGTCCCCAAAATATCCTAACCGGACTGACCTAAATACCCTTCCCAAACATAAACACAAATACCTTATGTCAGCTTACAATGATATTACAATTTATTTACATGTCGGCCTAAACAAGAATAAATTCATTAAACTTTGAGATCAATGCCTTTGATCGTTGTCATGTAGACCTACCGAATGAATCTCCCATGTCGGCCTCATATACTAGTTCCTAGTTGCTGGTTTCCCTTGTTTGTTGATGCCGGTGCCAGTGTTGGTTCTGGTGCCAGATGACTTGAATGTCGGTTTCCAAACAATGAATACCGGTGGGTACCAGTTAAGAGACCAACCCAAAATGGCGTGTGTTTCCATCAGTGACAACACAACTAAACCGAATGAGTGTCAATTGCCAACATAAGATATGTATCGTCATAATTAACTTTCATGCATGACGCATAGAAGGCTTGAATGTGATCCTTTGGATTTCCTATTCCCTTATATTTCTCAAATTTTGGTGCTTCAAAATATTGAGGGAGGGTAGGCATGTACAAACTCTTATCAAATGGATTGGGACATAAATCTTGTTGTGTGTATAGTTTCTTCATCCCCTTAGTTTATAGTGCCTCAACTTTCCCTTGCAACTTCTTGATTTGTTGCACTAGTGCATCAAATTGTGAGGGCTTTTGAAGTTCATCATTCATCCCTTCATGTCCTCTTTGTCGATACATAGTGCCTTCAAATGGGTTTTGATGTTATGAAATTGTCGTCTTTGGAGTTTCTGGCACATACACATTATCGTATTGCTCTTGTTGTGGTAACACTACCATGTTTTGATATTGAATATTTGTTGTACTTGTTGAGATGGGATTGCCATCTACACTTGAGGTTGATACTATCTTGTAGATTGTTGAAAGTGTGCCTATGGTTGATAATAAGTATTGACTTGTTATTGTTGTTGTTGAGGTTCAAAATGACTAATTTTCCCTTGCTATGCATAGTTAGGCATATGATATTATTGGTGTTGATTTTGTTGATGCTTATTTGGGACTTGTTGATTTTGCACCACATTTTGTTGTCTTGGTGTATGCCCAAGATATTTTCATGAAATCATGTTTATGAAGTTTTGGCTCCTTTTGTTGCGTAACTTTTATGTGCAACAATGCAATTGTGTTAACTTGATGTGATGTGTATTCAAATGATTGTTGTTGCAAGTTTGTATTTACTTGTGGTGGTGCAAAAGGTACTGCAACACATTGTTGAGTGTGATATCTTTTTTGTGCATTGTTTGTTTGCACATTTGAAGTTGCCAGTTGTGGTACTTGATGTTGCAATTGCACATTTTTGTTCATTTGATGCGTAACCATGATAGATGGTCCCATTGACAATTTTTGGGTCATTAGTGCATAAGTGGTTGTCATATATGTTGTGGTCTTAATATCAGTGATGTGAGGCATCCCTATAGTGAAATGTTCTTGTATCTCTAGTTGTGATCTAACTTGAGGAACTTGAGACGTGTTTTGTTGTATTGCATTTGTCAATGTTTTTTTCATCACCACTTGATCTTGTGCAAATAGAATTGTATTTATAAGGGATTATTGACTGCTTCAAACGTTGTTTTTGGGGGAATTCTCACACTTAAAGTCTTATATGCACATTTCTCAGTTAGCATGGTTGTAACCTCTTGTTGTAAATTAACTTCATTTTGAGGAGGCTTAAAACTTAGGAGATTGTCTACCTCTTGTTGAGCTTGAACATTAGCTTTATCATCTGAGGTTGTGGAAAAATTACCTTGAATCATACTCAAATATTTATTGGGAAACATGTGAAACATATTGTTCATGAATTTATCGATCTTTCTTGTCATTTTAGGGTCATTGAGCACCATATCAAAGTCCTCAAAAGAATCTGAATCTGATGAAGCATATGATGGATTATTTGAATCCATTTCTTGTTGAAGGTCAACAGTTGATCCAAAGCCTTGTAAATGATTTTATTCCCCATATGACGATGGTTGTGGGACATATTGTTGGCTCAATTGATTAACATCAAATGGTGCACTCCCTAATGGTGTTGGCGGAACACTTCCATATCCTAGTTTCATTAGCATGAATATGGGTTCATAGCATGATGGAGGTCCTAATTGTGCCATCCCATATTGTGGTAATGTGTTTCTTGGAGGACCCATATTAGAATCAAGTGGTTGGCTCTGATATTGTTGAATTTGTGTGTTTGGTATGTTATCCATTGAAAACTATATTGATTGATATGTAGATCCTTACGATTTCTTGGACTTGGACCTTGTTTTAACATGCATGCCACTATACAATGTTTTTGGGATTTTTGGATTTTAGAATGTAATGAGATGCAACTAAAAGGATGACAAATGAAATCCTAAAGTAAAGATTCAACTTATATTTTTAGACTTTTAAGTTTTTGGAATAACAATTAAATGCAACTAAGTGAAACCCTAAAAGATGATATTGCAATCTAGGAAAAGAATGGAATCTATGTTTTTGGACTTTTGAATTTTTAGGTGAAAATGATATGCAACTAAATTAAATCTTAGAAAATGATGATGTAATATATGAGAAGAATGCAACCCATTCTTTTAGACTTTTCAAGATTTGGACAAACTTTTGAAATGCAAAACCTAAAGATGCAACATTGGGAGATTGAAATGAAGTCTATACATTAAAAGGACAAACGACAAAATGAAAATATGACAAATGAAAATGTCTCACCTATATTGATTGGATACCAAGCTAGGTTTGACAATATGACATTGTTGATAAAATGACAGGGATTCGATCAAGGTCAAGACTTCCTAAGAACAACTTAGGGTATGATCTAAAGTTTTGATTTTTCAATCTTGGCAAAACCTAATTTTGGGACTAATATGCAAGAAGGAAATGATGATGATAAAGACCTTAGATATGTTATAAATATGATATGATGAACCAACCTAGGAAAAGACTAGGGTTTATGACCATGCAATGACAAGACCAATGAAATAAGGATATATGAGGATCAATGATTTGAAATATGCAAGAGTGCAACCTAAGCAAAGACCTAATTTTGGTGCAATGGAAATGAATGATCAAGACCTAGGAAAATGATTTTGAACCTAAGTGCAAAAGGAAATAATGTTAATGCAATGGACTAAATATGAGAGTCAATGAATATGTCCTAAGACCTAAATATGGACTATGAAAAACCTAACCCTAACTAACATGGATTTTGAAACCAAGGAGTCCAATTGTTTGACAAGCCATGTTATTGAGATCTTGTTTTGAAGTTGGATGATAACTTGTATTGTTTTGAGACACGTTTTAGATTTTGAAAACTTTGTTTGAATTTTGATAACCAAGGTTGTATGTGGCTTGCTTTGATATGAACCTTTGTTTTTGTTTGTGTTGTTTGTTATCTTTGTTTTTAATGTAAAATTTTAACAAACATGAAAAACGTAATGGCTTTTTGACTTTTGCAACAAATAAAACACATTCAATTACAACCACAGGCTTGCAAAGGATATTATTTATTGAATTCCCACTATGGATTTCTTAGAGCTGGACTTATTCATATTGGATAGCATAGAAGTCTAATGACATTGGCTCCCCTCCATGACACTGATGGGGTGAATCAATAAATAGAAAAACTGATACAAACTTTCCCAATCCCAAATCTCAATCACACAAAGTAAACTTATCAATGAAATACCACTATCAAGATGAAAACTCATAAGAAAACCAGTTGAATGTTACAACAACTTAATAGTAAACATCATTAAAATTGTAAACATCTAAATGCTTTATCATATGTCAACATACTTCATTTCTCAATGCTTCCGGTTAACATGCCTTATCATAAATAGTCAAGTAGTTAATCAAATCAACCATAAGATCATAACCACAAAAACATTCACCACATGACACAAGTATTTTTGACATGGAAACCCAAATAGGTAAAAACCACGATGAGATGAGACTCACAAGATAATATCTGAACTCTTCTGAAGTTCACCCTGTTAGGAGCCAAGCTTTTTAAAGCTTTAAAAAAATCCTGTTAAGAACTAATCCTGTTAGGAATCACTCGGTTAAGAGATTGACTACAAATGCCCTTTTATAAGAAATACCCTGTAAGGAGTAACCTCAGTAGAGGATTTGAAAATCCATGCTAATGGACTACCTTGTTAGAGGATTTGAATAGCACCAAGCTTGTTAGAGCTTACCCGGTTAGGGGATTTCAATTATGCTGTAATTGTTAGAAAACAACAGGAGTTTACTGATCTGTCTGAATAACACTACACTTTCTTGATCAAATCCTTTTAAGCTCCTATCTTCCTTTACTCAAACTATAGACTCATCATCCGGTTCGACAACCACACACTCAACTGATCTCTACCAACAACTTTAACTAGACAACTTCATCGACCTTATAAACAAATCAATTAGGTTGGTAACACAATAAAAACCTAATTCTCTCATAGAGATTACAAACAGGTCAGTTCAAGTATGACCGTTGGATTTCATAGCAATCTCTACACATCAATCAAGAAAACCTGAATTACTCCTTGATTACTGCTTCATTGAGCTCAATAACTCATCACACGCTTTGCATTAGATGCAATACATTTGTTGATTCCCTAGACAAACAACACGCCAAAGGATTTTGAACTTTTCTTCATACAATGACCATACGTGTCACCTGTTGGCATTTTTAGATTGTTGGCATTTTGCATATAGATTGCATTAATGATATGTTGTCATTGATGTCAATTGAACCGTTGAATGGTATTCATGATATTGCTGATGTTATTGTTGTTATTGCTATTGTCTTGTAACCTATATGATAAAGCTTGAGGAAGATGTAAACCGGTATATGATAGTTTGTAATTTGAACCGATGTAAAGGGTTAAACCTTTCTATTTTATGTAACCAGTAAACCCTACCAATTATTTTTTGTTAAACCCTAACTGATCAAGTTTGTTGGTTTAAGATCTAATGTTGAGTGGTAATGATGGAGACACGTGTGATCATTGAATGAGGATTAGTTCAGATTGATTTGGCGCGTTTGTTTGTTATCTTGGAAAGGATCAAAGTGGATTGCATCTAATGCATAGCGCATGATGAGTTACAAAGTCCGATGAATTGGTGATCATGGAGCGGTTGGAATTTTCTTGATTATTGTGAAGAGATTGTTATGATTTCTATCGGTCAATATTGTATTGACTTGTTTGTAATCTCGATGATGAGAATTAGGTTTTTGTTGTGTTACCGACCTAGTTGATTTGTATTTAAGGTCGATGATATTGTTTTGTTAAATGTTGGAAAAGTTGACAAGATTGGTAGAAACCAGTTGAGTGTGTGGTTGCCTAACCGGTGGATGGATCTGCAGTTTTTGAGTAAAGGCAGATTGAAGCTTAAGAAGGATCTAATCAAGTAGATGTAGTGCTATTCAGATAGATCAAGAAAACCTGTTGTTTTCTAACAATTACAACAAAAATTGAAATCCCCTAACCGGGTAAGCTCTAACAAGATTGGTTACTTTCTAAATCCTCTAACAAGGTAGTCCATTAGTTTGGATTCTCAAACCCTCCAACGACCTCCAACGAGGTTACTTTTAACAGGGTATTGTGCTTTTCATCAAGGCATATTTGTAAATCCCTTAACCGAGTGAATCCTAACAGAATCAGTTCTTAACAAGACTTATTGTAAAAGCTTTAACAGGCTTGGATCCTAATAGGGAAAACTTTAGAAGAGTTCAAATAGCTATCCTTGTGAGTCTCATCTCACCGTGGTTTTTACCTATTTGGGTTTTTCACGTATAAATATTTATGTTAAGTGGTGAATGATTTTGTGGTTATGATCTTATTTGTTGATTTGATTAACTACTTAACTATTTTGATATGGCATGATAATTGGAAGCATTGAGAGATGAATATGTTGACATATATTTAAGCATTTTTGATGTTTACAAGATTGAAGTTGTTTACTGTTAAGTTGTCGTAACAGTCAAATCAGTTGATGTTGGTAATCTTTGAGATATTATCTTGACTGAGTTATTTGTTGATAAGTTTATTTTTGAGTTTGGGAGTTTGTATCAGTTTTTTAGTATACTGATTTGCCCTCCCCTCTTAGTATTCTATGAGCTACTTATTCTTTCATCATACTTATTAGATGCCATACATTTGCCGATTTTTTAGACAAACAACGCGCCAAAACATTTTGAACTTTTATTCATAAAATGACTATACATGTCACCATCATTAACGCTCAATATCAGATCATAAACCAACATAACAAATTAAACAACCTTAATCAGTTAGGGTTTAACAAAAACAACTGGTAGGGTTTACCGGTTGCAATAATAAATAAGGTTTACACCATTACACCAGTTACTGGTTCTCCTCACAAATTCTTCCTAGCGGTTACAGTAACAATATTACAACAATATAAATAATATCATTACTGGTTCAATTGACATCAATGATAACATAAAATATCATTAATGCAATCTTCATGCAAATGCCAACAGACACACACTTCTCAAGAACACTAGACTTCAAATTCCGAAGATCTTGGGGAATTTGCTATCTCAATTATGAATTGTGAGTTTGTGGGAAGACTTCAGAGGTCTTACCTCCTGGATCAACAAATAAAAGGTATTTTGGTAGCTAAAACAATTTGGCTCTTAGTGGGGGAACTTAAGCAGAACCCAGTGTCTAACCATGCGGCAGTGACTTAGTTAAGAGCTTGTCCCGGTCCTTGTTAAAGTATTTTTATGCATTGCACACAAGTGTGGAGACTGAGGGAACCATTGGTGTAGATAAACGTCACCAAGCAGTCGCAACTTTCACCTAACTTATTAATTTATATAGCAGGTTGAAGAAGTACTGCTTGGGTTGTTCCCTCTCACCTAGCCTTATTGGCTACTCAAAAGGCAGACCCTCTACCTAAAAAGAAAACTTGAGCATTGCTAACACTTTTCTCTTGCACCCAGGGCTACAAAAGCCAAGGGAGAGGATAGTGTGTGTTAAGAGTAGGTCCACTCACAAATGCACAAGCATGCCAATCACAAAGAACATAT
The DNA here is from genome assembly GCF_030272615.1 of Cryptomeria japonica. Classification (NCBI taxonomy): domain Eukaryota; kingdom Viridiplantae; phylum Streptophyta; class Pinopsida; order Cupressales; family Cupressaceae; genus Cryptomeria; species Cryptomeria japonica. Next base: position 522,671,163 of record NC_081409.1, read on the forward strand.
ATTCATTCCCTTCAAAGATAGTAATTGTGATCTAATCTAATCATAAGGCAATCCATGTCCATTTTATTAAGCAAATTGAAGTGTGAGTTATGGTATCAAAAGATCAATCACATAAGTTTGTTTGAGTTTCCAATCTTTGATAACTTGCATCAAATAGATTCGTAGTTTGATTGACTTCAATATTTGTCCCATGGATGCCACAATGCTCCACCAATGATCAATAACAGACAAAACCTCTAAGATAAGCAAAAAAAGCAACATGCAACTACAAAAGCAACATGCAAAAAAAACAACCTGCAATAAAAAGTAACCTGCAACTAAAAAGCGACATGAAAATAAAAAAAGTGACATGCAAATAAAAAAAGTGACATACAACGAAAAAAGTGACATGCAAATAAAAAGTGAAAGAAAAGTGACATGCAAAAAAAAGTGACATGCGAAAAAGCAACATGCAAAAAAAAAAATGACATACAAGAAAGCGACATGCAAAACAAAAAAGTGAAAAGATGTTTATGAAATAATCTGCTAATTAGACTATGTGCAATTTGTCAACTTGAAGTTGAAACTCATTTAGCCACCTAATTAGAATCTAAGTGAAAATTTGTTGCATGGAAGGAAAGATTAATCCAATCCTAATTAGGAACTAAGTGCGATTTGTAGCATGAAAGGAAAGATTAATCCAACCCTAATTAGGAACTAAGTGCGGTTTATAGCATTAAAGAAAAGATTAATCCATTCCTAATTAGGAACTAAGTGAAATTTGTTTGTTCAATTTTAAGCCTTTGATCGATTAAGCCCTATAACAAGCATATTAGCTCTTTTGAAACCTGTACAGGAACAATGACGAGCATGAAAAACAAGAAATTTGGTCTTTTAGAACCTGTATCTAATAAAAAATCTAACAAAAGAAGTTAAATGGGAGCATGATTCATGTTGGGTTAACCATAAAATGTAGATAGGAAATTAGGCAAATGATTCATAGCATATAGAAGCCAACTACAAAAGCATAAATGTCATGAAATATAATTCTTTCACATTCAATAGAAGTATGGAAACTAAACACTTAAAATAAATGCAAGCCAAACATAAGCACTTCTTCCATGTTCTTCGTTTTTCTTCAATTGTGTGTGGCTCTCATCTACAAATAAAGTATGTGGAAAGCAAGATGATAAAATGATTTAGACAACATAAGGATAATCAAAATGTGACTGTCAAAAATGAGCAATGAGAGCTCAATTTATAGAAAAATTGGGATTGATTGGATGACTAAGATTGGAAATACTTTTGGTTAGATGGACGGACCTGATTGAGTGCATGAAAGAGTTGCCATTCAGGGAAGGATGAAGATAGAAGAAAGCAAATGGGAAGATATTATGAGAATAAATAATAACATCTTAAATTATCTTCTCATAAATACCAAATTAGAAAGTTGAAAATATTAGAAGATTTTAATTATTAAAAATTCTTAAATATCTTCATTCGAAATGATAAATATAAGAATTTTAAATAAATAAAATATCCTATTATGAGAGGATAAATAGAGATAATTAATAAATAAGATTTATCAATTATCTCCTCACAGAAAAAGCAGATTTTTTGGAGATGCATATCTCATTTTCGATTTAAAATTTAAGATTAATGAGATATTTTAAAAAAGATGGATTTTTGAAAATCAAAGAAGATATTTGTTTCCCATTTCAAAAATTAGGAGGATATTATTTGAAGATTTAATAATTAGAAATTATAAAATATCTCCACATAAGAGGATAAAACAAACGAATTAAAAAAATAAGAAAAGTAGGAAATATCTAGAGGATAACTATAGATAATTAATAAATAAGATTTATTAATTATCTCCTCACAAAAAGCAGATAAAGATGAATAAATAAATAAAATTTTAATAATTTCCTTTATTTTGGAGGAAGATAAATATGATAAATTTGTTATGCCCAATATGGAAAGCTAATGTATTGAGAGGGGAGGGGTGAATCAGTACTCCAAAACTTTTCTTCAATAATAACTTTACTGTTATGCATAAACAGAATAGTGCAGTAACATAAAATAAAGTTAAAACAAATAGATAACAATCATACATGATTCACTCCATAACACATATATTTTGGTTACGCAGAAACTCTTGGTTAGAGAGAAAAACTGTGGTGGGGATGGCACCCACAACTTCACTGCAATAATAAAGAGGGCTCGGTTAGAGCTACATATTAGCTATTTCTAATAGCTTACCTTGTTAGGAGTAACAAGATCTATTAGATCTAAATTGCCAAAGGATTTTACAACATTTATTCAGAATGTTGCACCTGGTTAGAGGCTTTACAATTTATAGACTTGATTAGAGTCTTTTACCCTGTTAAAGGTTTCTCTTTCAACTTCACAATATTACAATAAAATCATTACAAATATCTGCAACTTTACATCTGAAATGTTATAGCAGATTCTATGTGCTTAGAATAGATTACATTGCTTATAGCATACCTCGGTAACCCATATAGTAACTCAGTAAACCCTTCTGTTTACTCTGTTCTTCGACTGTTCTCTGAATACCTATTCGGTGACCTCTGTGTCTCTGTAATAGTCTTCTTTCATGCATACATACACTTAACTCATGCTGTATAAATAGATCTCTTAAACTGGTGATCCAATTCATTGCTTCGATCTTACAAACAAGATTCCTCGAATGAATAACTAAACAAAATATTTCATTGGTTAGATTGACCTCATAATCATACACAATCTTCTAGTGTAATTTCCAATGTGATAACAGTTAGATGTGCCTCGATCTTGTAACACATTTTCATATGCATGTCCAGGTTCAATGTATCTGGTAACACGTTTCACTCAGTGTATGTCGACTCGGTGTGTCATCTTTGCTGCTCGGTAGCTATAAAAAGATACTCGGTAGACAGCTCGATGTGTACTGCATTCTGTGACTGCTTTCTTCCATAACCGACTAAACTATGCATACCGACTTCTCCATGTATACCGACTGCATGATTCGGTAGTGTTAACCAACTAGAGTATATAGTATGACTTTGAATATAAAAACTAATGGCAACTTGAGAAGTAGTAACAATCTCCCCTTTTGACATTAGTTGAGATGTTTGACAAAAACTACTTTCAAAGTCATAACTCAAAAATCTATATACGTGGCAAAATGACTATACTTGACAGTATATACAATAGTCAATGAAATAGTATATTCAGATATACTTCCCTTATCATTATATTGTACATAACTCTAATTTTGCATGCTCGGTTCTGTGCTTGTGTGCTCTGCTTACTCTGCATACTCTGCTCAGTATACTCCCCCTTTATACTATACTCCGAATACTATATCAAAACTGTATCACTATATCACCAAAATTGTATCACTCCCCAAATATATTATATTGCTCCCCCTATATAGTATCACTCCCCCTTTTTGACAAAAATCAAAAACTTAATTTCCATCCGGGGGCGGTAATTGATCAAAAATAGATTTATACTTTTTCTGGGCGTCGGTGAGAGCGACAGAGAGTGCATCCTTTACACTTTCCATTAAAGAATTTTGTGCTTGAATATCAGCCAATAGGGATATTAAGCCATCAAGAGTGCTTCCCTCTTGTGTAGTAGATAGACGTGTAGCTCGGTTAATCTGTTCTTGAACTGATGAAAGATGAGGAAGGAATAATGTCTGGAGTGTCATTATATCCATCCTGATCTTATGTTCTACATTTCTTAGTTCCAATTGTTGAGCCATGAGCTGTTGAAGCTTTGTATAAAAATTTTGAATTGAATTTGGCTCTGTGGTCAACTTATTTGAGAGATCAGTGATATCTTTCTCAATTGCATCAGTTTTATTCTTGATATCTTTAATGAATATAGGAAATGTACAAAGTTTCTGAAATAAATAAAGAATATGCTTGAGTTGAGGGGACAACTCAACAATGAATTTGACAAGTTTGACTTTGCCAATAGCTAGAGCTTTCTGGACCTCTTCTATCATTTTTGCAGTAAGCTCCTTGTCTTTTAGCTTGCTCAAATACTCAGATGCATCAACTCTGGATGTTTCTATTTGATTAAGGAGTTCATCCAGTTGAATGTGGATGGCTGCATCAGTTGACACTGTAGTTGTAGGTAGCATATCTGATAGCAGTGTCTTCACCTTCTGAAGTACTTTATTCTTCTTTTGTATGTCCATCTATTTTTCTTGTTTGGCCTTTGCTTTGCATAGTTCACCAAAATCAATGAGTGCTTGCCCCTTTAATTTTGAGATATCCACATTGGGCAACACTATTGGTTTAGATAAATCAACTTTGAAACTATACTTTTTTACCTTCTTCTCTTTACCTTTGGTTGGCTGGACCAAGACAATAGCTTGTGAGGTTTGCTGACCCTTGGTAGGTTGCTTGGTAGAGGCAACACTTTGGTCGGTTCTTGTAGCCGTTGTGGTGTCTTTGGGTGTCTCGGTACTGGGTGTCTTAGCTGCAACATTTTCAGTGCTTGACGGTGCTTGAGAGGTCTGTTCTTGAGTTGTACCTTCTGCTGCTTCAGATTGGTGACCTTCGGTGCCTTGTGCTGTATCCCAAGGAGCTTCAATAGAGATAGGTTGCTTGATCAATGGATAAGGCTGAACTTGTTCTAAAACGGATTCACTAGACACAAGTTTTGCATATGTAGTGCCTTCTATCATTTCCTGCTCTGGTGCTTCTGCATCCATGACATCTTCATCAATTTGAATAGTGTCAGCCGGGTCTTGCTTGGTAGCATCAGGACCTTATTCGGTGACATCAGGATCATGCTCGGTGACATCAACAATTTCAACTGTAGCTTGTTCACCGACATCCTTGATTTTGAAGTTTTCCTTCCATTTTTCTTTTGTCTCCTTTTCTACGTCAATGTATAACCAATTCATCAGCTTTAAGGCTCTTTGTTTGACAAGAAATTTTGAATTGTAGGTTGTCAAGTGTTCCTGTATTTCTGCTATAGACATATCAGGAAATAGATGGACTAGACTTCTTTCTCTAATTTGTTTCTCTAAGTCCATTGCATATTTCCACCTATTATCAATATGCAAGTAAAGTTCATTTGGAAGTGACTTTACTAGTTCTAATGGAGCTAGCCGAAACTTTAGAAGTGTGCAGATGACAACTTCTTCAATTTGTCTCGTCTCATCATTATTTCTAGTCTCATACTTGACATATCTAAATCCTCCAAATCCACCATATTCTTTTAGATTAGCACAAAAGTTTTAAACACTGTATATTTACCTTCTTGCTCTTTACAATCTGGAATTTGTTGGCATCTTCTGATTCTGTATCACTAGACTCTTTTGCCAGAATGAGTCTCCGAGTAGATTTCTTATATGTCTTTGTTACCTTGGGAACAGTAACACTCTTTTGTTTCTTACTTGGTGATGCTCTAGATGCTCTTGTGTTAGGTCTCTTTGTTGGAGGTGGAGTCGGTAGGGCCTTTGAAGTGTCCAGTTTCTTTCTTTTCAACACTTTACCCTTAGGCAATTCAGTGCTCAGTGTTATTGCTGCCTCTTGAGCTTCAGATTCCTCTTTAGTGATGGCAAGAGTGCCTTTGACAAGTGTAGAGGAAGAGTCTTCTCCGAATTTCTCAGATAATGCCTTAATCATCTTTGTAGCCTTTCTTGCAGCCTTGGGTACTACAATTCTCATTTTTACCTTTTCTTTAACTTCTTCATAAGTACCATATCTCAGCTTGGTAGCATGCCTTGGCAATGTAAGAAATACAACAATTTGCTGTTGTGTGATGTCAAAGTCAATCTCATAACCCATAGGTGGCAAAGATTGAGTCCTTGGTTCCACAGCATTCACATAACAGTAATTGGTGTCTACCTCAAAGCATATATCATCTTTATATTTCTCTACCAGCTGGGGTGGAATCCGGTACCTGTTGTGCATCTTCTCTTGAAATTTGCTAAAGTAATCATCCATTATATCATTGAAATTATCTCCTAGCTTCTTGATAAAGTCATTAATCTGATGGGTGATTGGTCGGTGTAGCTCCCAAACTACTTTATCGACTGATGGAAAGAATTTCTCAAAGTAGAAAAACATGCATACAAGAAGTGAACCAAACTTTAGTGTATTTGCCGATTTGTTCTTCTTCGGCTTCCTTATTGTGTTTAGGTTCTCAAACAAGTTCTTCAATAACACTTCACATAAGTCAACTTTCATTCCCTTTTTCACAATTTTATAAGCTAAGTCCATTGCGGCATAGGGTACACTGTTTTCCCTTGCTGATTGGAAGAAACAGTAACCAATTACTCTAATGGAAAACTTAAGTTCTGCATCAGTGACATTGTTCAGTTTCAGTCCTCTGTAATCAGATTCTACTCCAGTTAAAATGATTAATTCCTTCTATGATATCATCTTTTGAGCTCGTGCATGATCATAGATAGGATAACCGATGATCGCATGAATGATTTCCTTGGTGATTTTGAATGGTTGCTCTTCTAGCCACATGAAATCATCATGAACTCTGCTCAAAACAAACTTGACCCATTGGGGCTTGAACATACGAGGATAGGTTAGGGCTTCAGTCAATCCTTTGATTTTGATGTGTTCATACTTGTTGTTTAATACACCATCGGTACATAGTTCATCATAGGTGTCTCTTATCTCAACATGACCGAGTTCTTCAACATGACATTTGGTGAAGAATCTCACATCTTTGACTAACAAGACTCAATCCGGGATGAGTGAAAAGGCAGTTTTGTCATCCGGTTCAGAGGTGACTTTAGGAGTCAAAGAGTATTTCAGTGAGGGCTTCTCTACATTCTTGACAACTATGGGATCTTGGATCTTGGGTGCCATTGTAGATTTCAGGTAAAACTAGCAAACTATCCTTAGGGTTTGACGGTTTACAAACGACAGACATTTCACACTCAGCAGATAATAACAATTTGATAAGATTGGTAAACTAGCTTAACAGTGTGATGAGATTGATGTAAATACCTTGGATTTGCTTTGAATGAGGTTTTGATCGCCTTGATTTGCTCTTCTCTGCTGTCTTGAAAACTTGGTGAATGAAAATGACCGCGAAAATGCTTTTAAGTACACAAAATACCTTATCGGGCTCCGTGCGGGTTAGGTCAAAAACATTAAATGCACTCGGTTCACCTTTAACCGATTTAGTCTCCTTTTTCATTTTAACTGAGTAACCAAATTTCCTTCATTTACCGACTTGACAGGCTTCCTGTATACACCAACTTGACAGGTTTCCTGTAAAGTACTTTTGATAGAATTTCAAACTTACTAATGCATCTTGACTATGTAGATTTTGAATTTAGTACATAATAGAATAGGAACTGTTATGATTTTAACTTTCAGAGAATGCAGTCCCTTAATACCTTTTCTGATTAATTTGGAATAGGTGCACCTAACTCGGTAGGTAAGGTGCTTTCTTCATTTGTCATGATTTCCTTCTTTTTCCAAATCATCTTCAATTTTTCTTTTATCTCTTCAGTGTCTCCTCTAGGTTGATCTCTGCAATCTCCAGCCAAGTGTCCAACTTTATGACAATGAAAACATGCCATACTAGGATTTCTCCATGATCTTTAGTTGTTCATTCCAAACCTTATAAAATAGTTGGCACTAATATGTCCATATCTTCCACAACATTCACACCATATCCTTGTATTGTAATCCCATGGTACTGCTGCATATTGTTGGTAAGGATTCATGTAAGTTCGGTAACCTCTAGTGTTTGCTCGGTGTGCAGACCACATGTAGTTCTTTTGCATAAGCCAGCACTTCTCGATACTATGTCCATATCTATTGTAGTTTTTACAAAACCCTTTGAATTTTGCCTTCTGATAGTTGTTAACAGAATTTGTCCTACATTGATTAGATGTGTGACCATATTTATTGCAATTGTAACAATAATCATTGGACTTAGTGATATTCGGTTGTTTACCTTTTCTGATTTGGCACATGTTGGCAGTATGACCTTGATTTCCACAATAGTAGCAAATAGGCTTCTTTCTTTTGATGTTATTCCTATTTCCAGCTTGCTTTGATGATTCTCCTCTATCAGTAGTATGAATTCCTTTCTCGGTAGAGTCTTTTCCTTTGTAACCGAGTCCTGCATCTTTGTTGGGTCTTCTTGTATTCAGTTGCTTGTCCAACATATTTGATGGTTCATAACTCTTCTTCAATGTTTCTTTGGATTTCTTCTCTGTTTCAAGTTCATCAGTCAACCTTGATACTTCAAGTCTCAATGCTTGGTTCTCATCATTTTTTAGAATTGCATCATGATGTGCATAACCTAGTTGATCTGATAGGTTTTGTCGAATCCTAGTCAACCTTGTGATTTCATCATTCTTATCAGATACTAAGACTTCAAGTTGTTGTTTCTCTCTTTGTAGATCTCTTGCTTTATCCTTAGCTGTCCTCAATGCATCTAGATTTTCAGTCATTTGTGTACTGAAATGTTCATGTTCTCTTTTCATTGCTTTTAGTTGATCAGCCAATGCTTTGTTCTTTTCTTTCAATACTCCAATCATTTCTTCAGTCTCTTTAGATATACTGTTCTTAGATGATGTCTCAATTTGTTCCACTAACTCTTGAGAATCTTGCAAATCATCAGATAATCTTCTTCTTACTTTCAGAGATTTTTGCATTTGTCTTTGCATGTCTGCAATCACTTGATTAGCATGATCTAGCTCTTCTTGCAGATACACAATCCTCCGAGATTGTTTATAGCCTTCCATTGATAAGATCTTTCTCTTTAGGTAGTTAAACCCTTTTCCAAGATTCAAGCTCTGATACCAATTGTTAGGCCCAATATGGAAAGCTAATGTACTGAGAGGGGAGGGGTGAATCAGTACTCCAAAACTTTTCTTCAATAATAACTTTATTGTTATGCATAAACAGAATAGTGCAGTAACATAAAATAAAGTTAAAACAAATAGATAACAATCATACATGATTCACTCCATAACACATATATTTTGGTTACGCAAAAACTCTTGGTTAGAGAGAAAAAATGTGGTGGGGATGGCACCCACAACTTCACTACTGCAATAATAAAGAGTGCTCAGTTAGAGCTACATATTAGCTATTTCTGATAGCTTACCCTGTTAGGAGTAACAAGATCTATTAGATCTACCTTGCTAAAGGATTTTACAACATTTATTCAGAATGTTGCACCTGGTTAGAGGCTTTACAATTTATAGACTTGATTAGAGTCTTTTACCCTGTTAAAGGTTTCTCTTTCAACTTCACAATATTACAATAAAATCATTACAAATATCTGCAACTTTACATCTGAAATGTTATAGAAGATTCTATGTGCTCAGAATAGATTACCTTGCTTATAGCATACCTCGGTAACCCATATAGTAACTCGGTAAACCCTTCTGTTTACTCTGTTCTTCGATTGTTCTCTAAATACCTTCTCGGTGACCTCTGTGTCTCTGTAACAGTCTTCTTTCATGCATACATACACTTAACTCATGCTATATAAATAGATCTCTTAAAACGGTGATCCAATTCATTGCTTCGATCTTACAAACAAGATTTCTCGAATGAATAGCTAAACAAAATATTTCATTGGTTAGATTGACCTTGTAATCATACACAATCTTCTAGTGTAATTTCCAATGTGATAATGGTTAGATGTGCCTCGATCTTGTAACACGTTTTCATATGCATGTCCAGGTTCAATGTATTTGGTAACACGTTTCACTCGACGTTTGTCAACTCGGTGTGTCATCTTTGCTGTTCGGTAGCTATAAAAAGATACTCAATAGACAACTCGGTGTGTACTACATTCTGTGACTGCTTTCTTCTGTAACCGACTAGACTGTGCATACCGACTTCTCTGTGTATACCGACTGCATGATTCGGTAGTGTTAACCGACTAGAGTATATAGTATGACTTTAAATATAAAAACTAATGGCAACTTGATAAGTAGTAACAAAATTAATATTTATATGATTTATTAATTTATTGCTCATATTTATGAATTAGTCAATTAAATAAAATGAATTTATTTAATTAATTGACAAAGGGGACAAATAAATAAATTATTAAACATTTTTATTTAGGATTTAGAAGAATTGTCAGTAAAAAGGTGTTTAATTAATTAATTCAACCTAAGAGGCCAAATTAGTCAAATTGACATCGGAAAACCTCAATTTGGTCAAATTAAATCAAATTAGGTCAAATTAGGTCAAATTGGACAAAAATGGGAAAAATTGGGAAAATTGGAATATTTAGGTCAATAAAAACTATGCACATGATATGTTAAAAATAAGAGACACATGCATTGACCTTTTTTTAGTGTCTACAAGATGATTTTAGGGTTATCTGGTGTACCCAAGTTGATTTATTGTGTTATTTCGATCAACAACTTGGATTTTTCATGATCCGTTGGGGGGGTGTCCAATCATCCATCCTCAGGTGCCTTAGAGAGGTTTTCACTCTTGGATACATCATTTATTTTTACTTTTTTCATGATTTATAGGTGCCTTACGGTTTTCACCAAGAGACCCATTTTTTTTAATCTTTTCTCATTTTTATTTTTAATTTTGTGACTAGAAGGAGTTGACTCCCTAAAATATTCTGTGGTATCCAGGTTTATAATAAACTCTTCTTTGTGACCCGCCATTGGTATCCCTTCCTAAAGCTCAAATAATTCGGCTATGGCTTGATCATTTTCAATATAGTCTAGGCTCGATGGTCCTTGTTGATCCCAATGGATAAGCTCAAAGTAGACCAAGGGCATGCTATCATTGATATCATACAAATTTGTGGTTGTAGAGGTTATGGTCATGACATTAATATGAATGGAATCACTGTTGATACTACTTTGTTCTGATGACGTGCTAGGATCCCAAAAGTCATGAATCCAATCTTGAGGACAAGTTTGTATAGGAGGAGAGATATTTACATGTTTATCTTCTAGGGTTAAGTCATCGAGGTCAATGGAAACATTTCAAGGACATAGGAGCTAGAGGAATAAGAGTCTCATTCCCACTCATTGGAATCAATTTTGTTAGGGTTTTCCTCAATTTTCTTTTCATCATTAGAAGAATGCTCCTCTTCACACAAGGTTAGTCTGGTGGGGTGGCCATATTTTGGAATAATAAAACTATTGATGGAGATCTGATTGATGAAGATGGTAATATCATTTCTATGAGAGTTAAATGCATTGCTGAAGGACAGGAATGGGTGGTCACCAACATTTATGCTCCAAATTCTAAAGCTGCTAGAGTAAGTTTTGGGACAAAATCTAGCAAAAAAGGGGTTTTTTTTCCCAGGACAGTTGGCTATTGATGGGAGATTTCAACACCCCTTTGCAAGAGATTGACAAATTTGGAGTAACTCAAGCTCAAATGGATAGCATGATTGATCTTATGGAATTCATCAATGCCAATGCCCTGATTGATGTTGACCTTTCTGGAGCTTCCTACACTTGGTCTAATCGAAGGGATGGAGGAGATCTTATTCAGGTAAGGCTAGATTGATCCCTTATCACTCCTGACTGGGTCCTTAAGTTTAGATTTTCTTTGACTGTTATTAACAGAATAGGATCGGATCATTGTCCCATTTCTTTTGTTGCTGATTCTATTAAGGGCAAACACTGTTTTCCATTCCAATTTGAAAAAATGTGGATTTCACACCCTTCTTTGGAAACTTCCATTGCCAAATGGTGGAATATTACTATGGATGGATCTGCCATGTTCAAAGTTGCTAAAAAATTAAGAAATACCAAAGATAACATTAAGATTTGGAACAAAAAGGTTTTTGGAGATATTTTTGAATCCAAGAGGAAGCTGAAGGAGGAATTAGAACAGATTCAAAACTCAATTCAGAAAGATGGTTATAAGATGTTCCCCAAGGCTAAAGAAGATGAGGTTCTAGCCAAATTACACAACACTATATCAATAGAAGAAATTTATTGGAGGTAGAGATCTAGGGCTATTTGGTTAGAAGCCGGTGATAGAAACACTAAATTCTTTCATATGACATCTATGAAGCATAAAGTAGCTAGCAAAATTTCCAGATTAATTATTGATGACAAATTTATTCTCAAAGATGATGACATAGGTAATGAAGTTGTTAGGTTCTTCTCTAACCTCCTGACAGGTAGTAAGGAAATTGACATTATTAAGAAGCAAGACCTGGTTGATAATATTCCTAAGATTGTTGGACCTCATTAGAATAAGATATTATCTGCTATCCCTTCAGTTGATGAAATTAAAAAAGATGTTTTCTCCTTTCAAGGGGATAAGGCTCTGGGCCCGGATGACTTCCCTATGTTTTTGTTTCAGGAATATTGGCACATTGTTGGGGATGACACGACCAATGCTGTCAAATAATTCTTTGGATCCAAAAGAATTCTTAAAGAAATCAACTCTACTTTCATTGCTCTAATTCCTAAGGTGGCGGGAGCTGATTCTATGGGAAAGTTTAGGCCAATAAGTCTTTGTAATTCTTTTTACAAGATTATCTCAAAAGTCCCAACTTCTAGATTGTTGGCTGTTCTCCCCCTTGTTATCTCTGAGGAGCAAAAAGGATTTGTCCCAGGTAGGTAGATTTCAAATTCTATTATTCTTGTCCATGAGAATATCCACTCTCTTAATGCTGCAAACAAAGAGGGATTTCTCATAAAGCTGGATCTGGCAAAAGCCTATGATAGGGTTGAATGGCAGGTTCTTTTCAGGGTCATGGAGGCCTTTGGATTTGATGAGAAGGTTATGAAAATCACTAGAGAGTTGATATCTACACCAAATTTTTCTATTCTTATTAATGGATCTCCATCCAGATTTTTTAAATCTTCAAGGGGTCTTAGGCAAGGAGACCCTATTTCACCTATTCTTTTCACTATTTTGGTGGAATGTTTGAGCAGACTAATTCAAAAGTTGAAAATGAATAAAACCATCAAAGGGTTGCAACCCTCTTCTGCTAATGTCTTCTGCACACATCAACAGTTTGTTGATGATACAATAATGTTGGGATATTCTTTTGTTAGCGAAGCTTCTACCTTCAAAGGTGCTCTTAGATCTTATTCCCTTGCTACTGGACAACAAGTTAATTGGGAGAAATCTGCTATTTACTTCAACAATACCCCATTATTGAGGTAGCAAAGGATTGCTAACATAATTGGCTATAAGGTTGAGCTGCTTCCCTCCACTTATTTGGGCCTCCCTCTTGGTTTGGCTCCTCCAAACTCTTTTTGGAATTCTTTAATTGACAAACTCAACAAAAAATTGGCAAGTTGGAAAGGCTCTATGCTATCATAGGCTAGTAAGCTTCAGCTTCTTCAAGCTACTCTTTAGAATCTACCTGTTTATGCTCTTAGCTTGTTTAGTATACCGGTCAAATTTGCTGAAGCTTTAGAAAGAATTCAGAAAAGATTTCTTTGGTCTGGTGTGGAAGATAAGAAAAGGATTGCCTTGGTTGTCTGGGATAAAGTCTGTTCTCCTAAAAGCAACGGGGGGCTAGGTATTAAATCTCTCAAACCTTTCAACAAAGCTCTATTAGCTAAATGGATTTGGACGGCATATGATATTAAGAAAGATTGGAGTAGGGTGTGGTTTGATAAATACATACATAATCAACCCATTCATTCTCTTCTCTATTCTGAAGATATCCCTCCTGGATCTTTTATATGGAATAGTATGATCAAATCTATTAAAGTTGCTAAAGCTGGAGCTGGATGGGTGCTTGGCAAAGGTAATAAAATCAGATTTTGGGAGGATGTCTGGATTAAAGATGAGCCTCTTTTTAACCAAGATTGCAGCCATTTCATTGAAGAATGTAAAAGGAGGTATGGTTCTATGGTCTATAATTATTGGAAGGAGAATAAATGGGTCAGACTTGATGTAGTTTATGCTGGTTTCTTGTTGCTCCAACATGATTTGCTGTCCTTTTTTGTCAGTAAATATTCTGATGATGTGTTCTTATGGAAGAGTAATCCTAGGGGTAATTTTACTGTTTCATATGCTTATAAAAAAATTGTTACTTAGGCCTGCAACCCAATATGGACTAAAATTTGGAATAGATTCCTCGTTCCTAAAGTTAACATGTTTTTTTGGCTTGCAACTCACAACAAGATTCTTACCATTCATAATCTGGTTCGAAGAGGATTCATGATTCTTAATAGGTGTGAGTTATGTCAGAAAGAGGCTGAATCTATGGATCATTTGTTTATTCATTGTTCTTTTACTTGGGAGATCTAGGGTAAAGTGTGGATGCAATGGAAATTTGATTGGGTAATGCAGAATAGTTTTAAGGAAGTCATCTGGCAATGGATTTTCCCTACCAAGCTTCCTATGATTAAGACCCTCTGGTCTTTTGTCCTTCCTATGACCCGTTGGCATATCTGGAAGGAGAGAAACAATAGAATTTTTAGGGAGACTAAATGTTCTTCTCAGGTGGTTTTTGAAAAGATTTGTAGGGATATTAAAGAAAACATCAATATGATTCACAAAAGTAACAAGCAATGTAGTTATATTAACATGACTGATAATGAGAAAAGCATCCTAACTGAATGGAATTTGATACACAAGCTCTGCAAATTTGATATGAAGAGCAGGAGAGATAATGTTGTGTGGAGGTTCCCTCTTCATGATTGGGTTAAGGTGAACTTTGATGGTGCAACTAAAGGAAATACTGGGAATGCTGGAGGGGGAGGGGTCATCAGAAACTCTTATGGCTTTTGTGTTGCTGCAATTGCCTCTCCCTTTGGAGTTCAAAACGACCATGTGGCAGAAGCTCTGGCAATGTTAAAATGTCTCTAGCTTGCTCAAAGTTTTAATTTTAAAAGAATATGGCTGGAGGGGGATTCTCTCAGTATTATTCAAGCTATTAAAGGTATTAGTTCCCCTTCTTGGAACATCCATAATATCATTGATAATGCTAAAAAATTGTTAGATGCCTATGATAGTGTGATTATTACCCACACCTTTAGGGAAGGTAACATGGTAGTTGGTTTGTTAGCCATTGAGGGGGTCATTTTAGCGGATGATGCTAAGTATATCAGAGAAGTATCATGTAATAATGGAGTCTGAGAGCATTTATTATTTGATAGAGTCCATGGTACATGTTAATTTTCTTAATACCTTTCTGGGTTCAGATTTAAATGATAGAAATTGGAGTGATGCAGAGTGTCAGTTGATTACCTATTTTAGGCATCGTGATAATGAGCACCGATGTGACGGGCCTTATCATATTAAGTGTTGGGTTATTTTGCATGTCTTAAAAGACTATTTGAACAACAAAAAATTCACCTCATTTTTTGATTCCAGCGTCTTGTTTCTTCAACATTTGGTCATCTTGCGCTTTGTTGAGGGTTTCAACTTGAACAACCATCACACTATGGGGGGAAATCTTAACTGCAATTCATGGAGCATAGAATTGATGATGTGCCGACTTCTAATTCCTATTCTACACTCCTCTAGACGCAGATCCAGACAAAATACAAGTGAGCTAGAGTTGAAGACCAAAGACAATCAACAGATGCAGGAAAATAAAGAACTAAAAGAGGCAGCTAATGCAATGATGATGTTGGTCAAGGATGTGGAAGAGACTATAAAGATCTTCATCTGATATGTAATTTGGTTTTAGGTTGCTAGTCTCTCACTGGCCTTGAGCTGTTCTTTTCTTTAGTTGTTGTTCTTTTTCAGCCTTTCTCTCTTTGTTCTTTTCTTTCTAGTTTCTCTTTTGCTTATCTCTTCATTATGTAAGCGGGTTTCAGATCCCTTAAAACCCGATTTTCCTTAATCAAAAACTTAGTGTTCAAAGGACCAATCCTCTATTTTTAGGTTGTTCTTTCGATAGGATTGGTTCTATGACACCTTGCTTCTATGAGACAACACCATTGTGCCCATCTTATCCTTTTTAGATGCATAACGGTAAATTCTTTTCCATACTTTTCCAATAGTAATTAGACAGGTGGTGTGTCTTCTTCATCTTTGTAAATCCAATTGGACATGTCTTCTTCAATATTTTCTTTATTAAGTTCCCCCCATTTTGGAAATTTGGTAGGTGGTTGATATTGAATAGCAACCTTTGGTTCTTTTTGTAGAGGATGTGGTTTTCCATAGGAATTTGGGGAAGTAGGAAACTTATCAATGTGGAATGATTGTGCTATGGTGTATCCTCCACATCCTTGAGTTTACCTTTGAACAATTTGGACAATATTTGAGGATCCACATATTGACTTTTTTTAGAGGATGATGGTGCTTCTTTGTTCACTAGCACTTGTTGTTAAAGAGTTCCCTTGAGATTGGCACAAAATTGAAAAGGTTTGGATCTCCTGGGATCGTGATCTCTATTCCATTATAAGGAAATTTCAGACATTGAAGGTAGGTTGATGGAACCGCTTTCATTGCATGTATCCAAGGGTGGCCCAAAAAGATCCACGTCTAAGATTTGTAGCGATATGTTCTTAGTGGTGAGACCACCCCAGATAGGGAATTCAATGACTCCCTTTAATATATATTTTACATCATCATATGCCTTTATTATTATTTTCTTGGAAGGATCTATGTCTTCTTCAGAATATCTGAGACCTATTACAACCCTCAAAGTGAAAATGTTGAGTCCAGCTCCACCATCTATCAAGACTCATCTAATTTTGTAGTTATGGAGAAAGAATTTTAAATACAATTGATCATTATGATTAGGTTTTTCATGAGGGATATTGTTCTCAATGAAAGTAACAGGGCAAGTGGGAGCAATATGTCCTATCATAGCCTAAAACTGATCGACATTTACGTTTGTAGGAATTGTGGATTCTTGTAAGGCTTTATCTAGGACTTCTTTGTGCATAGGAGATATATGCAACAAATTAAGAATAGAGACCTGCGTTGGTGTCTTACCTAAATGATCAAGGAGGTTGTACTAGCTAGTTATTTGCATTTTATGAGGAGCTCATCGTAAGGTAATTTTATATCATTGAGTAGTTATTACACATTGGGAATTTTGATCATTTACATTAATGCTAGACACATGACCATCTGACATTCAAAAAATAATTTATTGTAAATTGAAGGGAAGTATTGGTATAATTGTCATTGCCTTTGGGGTCAAAACTAGAAGTGGAGGATTTTCCGTGACCATGATCATGTAGGGGAGCCTTGAATATAGTATGATATTTGTTGGAGGATGTTGCAGGAGATTCTATTTTGATTAGGCCTTGGTCAATCAAATATTGTATAAGGTGTTTCAACTAGAAACAAGATGATGTTTTATGTCCCTTTATTCTATGATATTAACAATATTGATTGTCGTTCCACCACCCTGGTTGGACTGCAGGTTCATTTCTAATTTTGGGCAATTGAACAAGGTTTGACTGAAGTAGTTATTTCAACATAGATTCAATGGGCTCCCTTAATGACATAAACTATTTGGGAGGCATGTCTCTAGATCTAGGAGGTTTACGTTATTGGTCCTGTTGTATTGTATTTTCTACTTGGTTTTGTTGCTTAGCTAGCTATTGAAATGACACATTTGGTTGAGTTGGCTATGTATTATAGTGTTTGGTTGTGTGGATCCTTTGAGAGTGACACATTGTTGATTTTCCTTGCATCTACAACTCCATTGGTAACATTCTTGTTTCGAGACCACAATTTTCTCTTATCATTTGATATGCTAGGATTGTTGGTGTTATCTTTAGAAATCTTAATAATCCCTTTTTAAATAAGAGACTTTTCGATGTTTGTCCCATTCTTAATTAGTTCATTGACTGTACTTGGTCTTTTGATTTTAAACTCATACATCAACTCTGGTACTATATTTTCAATGAACAAGTTCACTATTGTTCTTTCAGGATATCGAGTGAACATGGACTAAGTAAGTTTTTCCATCTTTGTAAGAATGTTATGTGTTTATGGTGAAAGTGGATAATAATAACATTGAAAGACTAAATGAATTCAACCACAAAACCTTAGCCTAACAACAACAAAGATCCACCATAACATATGAAGATTACCTAAGACAATACATATGAAGATTACCTAAGACAATGCAAATCAAATGAAATCACAAAGATTATACCATCACATGTCCAATAGGGTTTGGATCTCCATTCTTTCTATCTCCATTGATCTTGCTTGATATATTTTCTCTCAGATTTTATGTGTGCACAAGAGCTCAACAAAGAACGGAAATGTGGTTGCAAGTAGACTTGATTGCATATGAAAGTTTGAAAGCATAGTTGGGGGTGATAGTAGTTGAATAGAATGATTAGATTAGGGTCGATAATGAAGGAAGAATCTCCTTATATAGAAGACACTATAAGAAATGGAGGGATAAGATTAAGAGGTGTAAAAGATAAATGGTCGGCTAAGATTAGAGGGTAGGTAGAAACAAATAATAAAATAATAAGAGGGTAGGTAGTGTAGGAATTAAGAGATGAATGACATGTGTCATGGGTGGAAAAGGCTAATGAATTAATTAAATAAATAAAGATTTATTTGATTAATAGAAGAAGTGGGATCAATTAAATAAATAAAAGTATTTATTTAATTTAGGAAAAGCATAATTTAAATAAAATAAAAGTATTTATTTAAATGAGAAATAAGGCTAGAAGAGGATAAATGAATGAATTAAATAAATAAAGATTTATTTAATTAATAGAAGGATTAGGCTTAAAATAATTAAACAAATAAAATATTTATTTAATTAGACTGGACAATTTTAGGTGTCTACATTTTGCCCCTCTTTGAGACAATGCAACTGGTCGCGTTGTTTAGAAGAAGATTAGATGAACTGATACAAAGTTGCCCCAATATGGGAATGATATGCCCCCTCAAGAGATTGGATGAAAATGTCTGGAAAGATCGCAGACAATCTCTTGATAAGAAAGAAAGGCTAGAATGGAATGACTGGATAGGATAGAGTGACAGAGTCACAGGATAAAGAAGACTGACTCTGGAGACTAGGGCTAGGGTAGTCTATAAGATAGACTACGAGGGGAAACATCCTCATTGTCATCCACACATCCAAGAGATCAGAGTGTAGAGAGAGCAGAGAGAAGTCAACAATAATGGCATTGGTGCACAAATTCGATCGTGTTCGCTGATATCAGAGGCCAGCAGATGTAGGAGAGCTGGTGAGTACCACAAAATCTCCTTGTACTTTTTTGCATTAATTATTGTCATAAATGTATGTTAGGTAGTGCAATAAATGCTCTTTAGGTATGTCAAGCGAGGGGGGGGGAAATGCTAAGGCGCGTCTATGTTGGTGCCAAGTGTGTCTGGGTAGGATAGGCACATCTATGTTTGTGCTAGGCGCGTTTATGAGTTTAGCAGCGTCCGTGTCAGATACGAGCACGTCTATGCATTTTAGGCGTGTTTACGTAGGACAGGCACGTTTGTGAAGTATGCAAGTGCGTTTGTGTAAAAAAGGCACGTTTATGTCTTCAAGGTTGAATCGACAGTTTTGTGATAAACATACACTGTCGATTGGATAAGCTGCTGAGAGGATACACTCATGCAGGTCCTCTAGGGAAGACTAGGATAACATATAGAGCTAGGATTGACAATTCTGTGATAGAACATATGTTGCCAATCAGGAAACTACTCAAGAGGATGCACTCAAGTAGATTCCCTAGGATAGGATAGATCGAGGCACTTTGTGATGGACAAGGAGTACCATAGAAATTAACAATTCTGTGATAGAACATACGTTGCCAATTAGGTTAGGCTGAAATTGACAATTCTGTGATAGAACATACGTTGTCAATTGGATAAGCTACTCAAGAGGATACACTCAAGTAGGTGCCCTAAAATATAGGATCAAAGCAGCACTTTGTGATGAATAGGGAATGCTACTAGGATAAAAAAGCAGCACTTTGTGATGAACAGGGAGTACTAAAAAGAGCAGCACTTTGTAATGAACAAGGAATGCCACTAGGATAGAAAGCAATACTTTGTGATGAACAAGGAGTACCACTAGGATAGAGTGCCATATGATAGATATAAGCACTAAGATAAAAAGAAGCACTTTGTGATGAACATGGAATGCCACTAGGATTGACACAGTTGATTCGCTTGGCTGCAGGAGGACTTACCTATGCTGGAGTCATGAGAGAGATTCTTGTCGACTCAAAGTTTATGAGCTGAGCTAACATTCGAGGATAGAGCAGCGGTTGAGGCTATGGGCTTGCAACATATTCTGTATGTGCCTAAGTTTCAGGTGAACATGGGTTTGCTGATTGCACTAGTTGAGAGATGGCATTCAAAGACATGCACATTTCATTTGCCGATGGGTGAGATGACAGTCACCTTAGAGGATGTATATAAGATACTAAGGATACCGATCGATGGGGAGTTAGTTCCTTAGGATCAAGATGGAGACAGGGATGCTCTAAGA
The DNA here is from genome assembly GCF_030272615.1 of Cryptomeria japonica. Taxonomy (NCBI): domain Eukaryota; kingdom Viridiplantae; phylum Streptophyta; class Pinopsida; order Cupressales; family Cupressaceae; genus Cryptomeria; species Cryptomeria japonica. Next base: position 522,691,518 of record NC_081409.1, read on the forward strand.
TGAGTGTTCCAGGACCCAGGATTGGAGACGAGGGCAGGACACGTGGCTTGGGATACCATGACACAGACAGGATTGGCGCTACCAGTGGTGTTGGCAGGAGTGATCAATGGGTTCCTCTGTCTGGATAGGGCGACACGAGGGTTGGTTGTGGGATGGGGGAGGACACTGGAGACATTGGTAACATAGTGTAGTGCCCCTACCCTAGTCAGCTTTGTAAAAATCAGTTTGACCTTGGTTGACTTTTTATGTGGCATTCTTGAATGGTTGATTTACCACAATGTAATGTTGTAGTCAGATATGATGATTATTGCGCATACCTGTTAATGTGCTTTCACATCATTTGTTATGTAAGTTTAATTGTTCTCCTGATTCTTGTTATTAATCCCGAGCTAACACCTTCATTAAATATATATATATGCTTGTGTGACTCCTAGTTGCAGGAGATTGCAGGTATAGTACCACCTAGGTGCGAGGTTCATCTTCACCTGGATTCACAGGGTAGAGCATACCTCTTTCATCCTTAGAATTTGGATTAGGTGGTTGTAAAACCCTCATTTTACCCTAGTCATGCTCAAGTGAGCATCGTCTAAGGTCCATCAATTTCTCTTTTCATTTGGGTTTGCGGGTCGTGTATTTGGTTGGCTTTCTTGGGTTGCGTGCTTGGCGTGTGGTAAAACTGAGTATTTAATCCTAAGTAGTTATTTTGATTTAATGTGTTCATTTACGCATTAGTAACTAAGAAACTAAAGTAAATAGGTTTCTTTTATATAATTAATCATTAATTAAAAATTGCTCTATTCATGTTTGTAGCAAGTTTAATTTAATGGTTAATTTTAAATAATGAATTTATTTAGTTTATGCATTTTGAAAGGGAAGATTTAAAGTTATTCGAAATAGAAATGATTTAATCTCTTTTGCTTTTCGGAATAGAAAGGTTAATTTTAATTATTTAAGAAAATGAATTTTAATTAGAAAAGCAAGTTTAATTTATATATATATTTGATATAGTGTGAAAGATTGATTTTGGGATTTTATTTTAATTAAAAATATTTTACCCTCATTAATATTGTGAAATATAAATGTTAGCTTTGTTAATATTGAGAAAATTAAAATTAAATGAGGGAGAGAAGCACTTTGATTTTTAATTAGAAAAGCAAGTTTATATTATTTGAATAGTTGAAGAGAGTGATTTTTCATTTTAATTAAAAGATGTTTAAATTCAAAAATAAGAGATTAGGTCAAATATTCTTCCATTTATCCTAGGGTTTGAAAATATTTTTGGGGGATTATTTTTGGAGAGCATTTTTGAAAAATATTTTTGGAGAAGGATTTTTGGAGGAGATTTGGGCATTTTGGGAAGGAAGGATTTCTTGAGTTGCAGGTTGGGCTCTTCATCAGATCTTTTCTAGGAATGCTTATTGAGGTAGGAATTTGTTTATCAATTTGGTTAATTGTTTAAAAAAAAAAAAAAGGGTTTGGATGTTCTTCATGCAGTTTTGTTTTAAACCCTCCTTTGAATGCCCTCAAGATTAAGATTCATAGTGGAAATTAGTTAAAGATTGGCTGATTGTTTGAATCATGGTATGAGTTATGATCTTCTTTATGCCGAAAATTTTCTTATTTGGAATATTTATTCAACAGAGTTTGTGTTTTTTGAAAAACAAGATTATGCTAGAAAATTTTTCTATATTGTTGTTATTGGTCATTCTGGAAAATATTATAGAGACTGTGAATAAAATAAATTTGGGGGTTTTTAGTTTATTTATATTTTTATTTTATGGGGTTGTTGATTTAATTTAAAATCAAATTGATTAAATTGGGGGTTTAGGGTTTGGCGGGCGGAGGAGCCGAGGCTCAATTCGCGTCGCCTCCCTTCCCCTCCTCCCCGCGGGTTCCTGCTCACAACCACCCTGTGACCACAGAGGCCATAGGGAACTATGCCCATGGCGGCCGCAGGGGCCCCTGCATCCATAGTGGTGGCCGCGGGGGAGGCTGCGGTGGCTTCCACCACTCCCGTGATGGGAGGTGGGCCCCGCAGTGCCTCCCCACTTTCTTTTTTTTTTTAAAGTTTTTTTTAAAATAAAATTTATTTTATATAAATTGTGTTTTAATAGTTTTAATTATTATTAATTATTATTAATATATATATTTTATTAATGAAGATCAATAAATATATATTAATTGGCAGCTTTCTTGCAAAACTTGCAGTTTTTCAGTGTCTTGCGCTATGAAAGATTGAGGGTTAGGGCATTGTGGCAGTGTTTGGGTTTATTTTAGCAGATCTGAGCGCTGGAAGTAGGGCTGGTTTACGAATTATATAGGTAAGATCGGATAGCTGGGAGTGTTGCAGTTGGATTCACTGGGTTTTATCCCAATGTCGGGGTCACTTGATGGACTTTCACATGCATATTGTTGAAGTAGTCGTTATCAAAAGCGTTGGAGTTGTTTGGATCCATTTCTACTGTGGTTGTATTGTCCGCAAGGCTGGTGCATTTACTCTGTAAAAATTGAGCATAGTTGGCATCCAGGAAACGGTCCATGTCTCCTTTTTCCCGTAAAATTATACAATCCGTCGCTGAATAGATTGCAGTGACCGGTTCCAATCGTATGTGCACCTATTCAACATAACAACAATTCTAGATAGGCTAGTGAATGAAGCGTCATGGAGTTTTACAAAATAGGGCTGCAATTTTGGTAAGCGAAGTGAGGGTTTCAAAACTTGGGGTTCGACGCTGCGGTTGCCATTCAAAGAGGGAAGAGGTCGGTGAATTAAGCACCATGGAAAATTGCAAAATACGATAGAGGTGGCCACTTTGACTCTTTTGTAGCGACATTGTAGCAGGATTGTTGGCGGCAGGGATCAGATCATTCGATATAAGATGATGAACCCTAAATGCAGCGGTGGCCATGGATTGTTTAAGCAACGAAAACTAGGTAGCCAATACAGATCACAAGGACACACAGAGGATGGTGGATGGTGATGGCATCCAGGGATATTCAAAGAAACCCCTAGGAATGGCAGACAGGCAGATGCAATGGGCAGATGTGCCATTTGACGGCCATGATTTGGCTCAATTACAAACTTGTGATCATTCTCCTCAATGGGTTGTCAAGGATGGTCACTGGCGTGACTTGGCTTATGACAAATTCCTGCCGGCTTCGTCATATTTTCACAAATTTATAGGTAATTCTTTTCCAAAACCTTCGTATTCTTATTATAAATCTTCTGTTCCCAAGGCATTAATATTTCAGGGCATTCTGGGTCCTCATCCTATTGATCACCCAAAGACTCCTTTTAAGCATTTTCATTCCTTTTTTGGTTCTAAAAAACCTAGGAAGCATAGATATGTTTCACCTCAACTGCCATTCAGCATTTGTGATGGCTCCCCGCATTTTGATGGTTTTTCCCCATTAGCTTCTTCTAGATCTCCCTCCCAGGATTGTAATCCTTCCCTCCCATCTTATGTCACTTGGCCAAATAACACTTTGGTTTTGAACCCTCACTTCCTTTCTTCCCCAAATGACATTCATGTTGCTAAATGAGCTCCCTTCCATCCAAATCCACTATCCCATAACTCTCCCTCTGCATTTTCCAATTCGATAAGGGGTAATCCACATTCTTCTGTGCAGTATAAGGTTATATTCCCCGATTACATGTTTCAGGACTCTGTGAAGTTATTGCATTCTACTGCCCTCATTGGTAAGCTTCTTTCTCACGTTTCTTTTGGTAAATTGTTAACATGGGCAAAGTCTAACTGGGATGGTATGAAGGATTTATTTATGTTTGATAAAGATTCTCTATATTTCACTGTGATTTTTTATTCTGAAAAGTATAGGGATTGTGTGTATAGATTTAAAGGGTGGTTTTGTTTTCGAATAGGAATTTTTACCTATGCTTGGTCTCCTCATTTTGATATTCAATCGACGAAGCCACAATTTATGCCCTTCTGGATAACTTTCCCAGGTCTTCCTTTGGAGTATCGTGATATGTACATGGTTGAAATCCTGACAAACAAATTGGGCATCTTTATTAAGCATGATTTAGTTCCTTTCAAATGACCTCATCTTCTGGTTAGGGTTAGTTTGTTATTAAATCTGTCTAAACCCATTCCCTCTGAGATTACTATTTGCTCCAAATATGGTGTGTGGATTCAGCCTATGGTAATTCAAGATTCGATCGCTATTCGTTCTTGTTCTCCATTACTTGGCTATTTCACCTCTCAATGTTGTGGTGATTCTGATGCACCTTTACAAGTTTGTTCAGATTTTTCATCTGATTTTCGCTAATGTTCCTTTTTTAAAAGTAAGGATCGTCAGTCTTTAAAGGATCATAATGTTAAGGATTCTACTCCTTTAACTCTTTCTGTTACATCTCTCGTTCCTTTTTCTGGATATATAGTATGTGATGTGCCTCTGATGGATTTTACTTTTCTCTGCTCTCTGGCTGTGTTCTTCTTTGTTCTTTCTACCATTCATAGGTTTTGGTCTATTTCTTCAAACTTGGTTAAGTTTCTTCCTAGTCCTTTCAAAGATTATTGGTCTTCTGAATTTCATTTTGAACCTTTTTTGTTCTCATCTGCGAGTTTTTTTTCAAATTTCTTGTCCTTCGGTTCCGTTTCCAAAATTGTTGTTACCTTCGAATGGTTGCACAAATCATTCCTCTGTTAATTCTTCTCCTCGTTATTCTTTTGTGGGTCTGGTGGATGATACCGGAATTGTTCATAGTTTGATTTTTGATAGTGATTCTTTTTTGCCCATTCCAAGGTCTCCTTCTTCTCTTTCCATTTCTGAAGAGAACATTCAGCTTATTGCTTCAGATATTTTATTTTCAATTTCTTTTGATCTATTTGATGAGATTGTTGCAAAGGAATTTCCTAAATTTTCTATTTCTTCTACATTTGCCTCTTCGGGGCCTGTCCATGATGGTTGTCATGTTTCCTCTTCTCAACCAAATTGAGTTGAAGGTGTGGATGCAAATCTTATTGATAGTCCTTCTTCAACTATTTCTAATGTGTATGGATTTGATTTCTCTTAGAAGTTAGCCTTGGAGCAATCTCCTTCTATTTCCCCCCTATTGTTAAAACTCCTAAGAAGAGGGGTCGAAAACCAAAATTGGCTAAAATCAAGGAGGAGATTGCAGCTGGTATTCAATCCACTATTGTAGAGAAATTTTCTTCCCAAGTCAAAACAAGGAGGGCATGTTGCTCTCCTTGTGATAAATGAGGATTTTATCTTGGAATGTTAGGGGCTTAAATGCCCCTGACAAAAGGGGAAGGATCAAGAAATTTCTTGATTCTTCAAAAGTGGATATCATCTTATTGCAAGAGTCTAAACTTTCTCAGGATTTTTTTGATAACATAATTTCCAAATGGTCCCTTTGGAAAGTTGTTCATGTTCCTTCTTTGGGTGCTTTTGGTGGTCTTATAACTTTATGGAATCCTAAATCAGTCAAAGTTGAGATGCTATCTTTTTCTTCTTATTGGCAGTTGTTAAAGGTTGATTGGTTTGAAGTCTCTTTTGTTCTATTTAATATTTATGGTCCGACTTCTCCTTCAGATAAAACTGACTTATGGGATTCCTTATCTAAATTGTTTTTATGATATGATGATTTTTTAATTGTGCTTGGGGGTGATTTTAATGCTCTCCTTTCCTCGAATGAAAAAAGAGGGGGTAATCCTACAACTCAGAAGGTTATTGATGACTTTTCTTCCTTTGTACAAAACAATGCGTTATTCGATATTTTTCCTTCTAATGGTTCTTTCACTTGGACTAATAGGAGATCTAAATGCTAGATTGCCTCTCGCCTTGACAGATTTCTTATTTCCATAAACCTACATTTGAGCAACTTTTCCTTTTCTTCTGAGATTCTTACCTCCTTAGATTCTGACCATTTCCCAATTTTGCTCAATTTTGATAAATTGGATCATGTTCCCTCTATTAGACCTTCTTTTAAGTTTGAGAAAATGTGGTTCACTTATCCTCATTTTCTTTCTTTATTAAAGCAATGGCGGATAAGTGCTCCGTTTTGCAAAGGTACTAAAATGTTTCAATTTTATTCCAAACTGAAATTTGTGAAATCTCAAATTATGGTTTGGAATAAATTGATCTTTAAGAATATTTTTCATGAAAAAGAGGCAGTTGCCAATGATTTGAAGGTTGTTAATGAGGAGATTATTAGACATGGCACTAATTCCTCCACTAATGATGCTCAAAAGAAATTGCAAGCTTACTGGGAGATCCTTTGCTCCTGGGTTGAAATCTATTAGCAGCAAAAGTCTCGTGAGGTTTGGCTTAAAGAAGGTGATAGGAATATTGCCTTTAAAAGAGCTACATCTACAATTTTTAGTATTAAGGATTCTAAGTCTGGTTATGTCCTTAATTCAGATCAACATATTAGAGAGGAGGGGTTGTCTTTTTTTAAGGAATTGTTATCTCCTTCTTTTTCTTCTTCCTCTATGGATCATCATGTGGATTTTCTTTTAGATTCTATCCCCTCCCTTGTTTCTCATGAGGATAATGACTTTATTATGAGGCCTTTTTCTTTAGATGAGCTCCATTCTATTGTTTTTTCCATGGCTCCTGACAAAGCTTCGGGTCCTGATGGGTTTACTATCTTGTTCTTTCAGAAATGTTGGGATTTTATTGGTTTTGACTTATTAATGGCTTTGGAAGAGTCTAGGAGGGGTGGGTATATCCTTAAAAAAATTAACATCACTTATATTGCCCTTATCCCGAAATCTAAGAATCCCCAAACTTTTGCTGAATTTAGACCCATTTCTTTGTGCAACTCTATTTACAAAATCTTCACCAAGGCTATTTATTTAAGACTTAAAATTCTCCTTCCTCATATCATCTCTCCTCAACAAGGAGGTTTTGTTTTGGGTCGGGAAACTCATGAGGGAGCAATTGTTGCTCATGAAACTTTACATTCCATAAATTCATCCAATATCCCAGCTTTTGTGGTCAAACTTGATATGATGAAGGCTTATGATAAAGTTTGATGGGCTTTTTTGCTCAAAGTTTTGAGAAAATTTGGTTTCTCTGAAAGTTGGTGTAAATGGATCAAGAGTTGTATTTCTATTGCTTCATTTTCTGTCATCATTAATGGAGCTCCCTCTGGATACTTTTCTTCAACTGAGGGTGTTAGACAAGGAGATCCTTTATCTCCTTTCTTATTTATCATTATGGAAGAAGCTTTTAGTCGATTGGTTATTAAGCAAAGGGATCTAAGCTTTTGGCAAGGGGTGTTAATTCCTAACTCTGATATTTTAGTCAGTCATAACCTTTTTGCCGATGATACACTTTTATTTGGGTCTTCTTCTATTCAAGAGGCTACTCATATTAAATTTATTCTGGATACTTATAGTACTAGATTTGGCCAACAGATTAACCCCCATAAATACAAGATCTTCATTTTTAATACTCCTCAGTTGGTGGCTGATAGACTTGTGAATATCTTAGGTTTCCCAATAGACTCTCTTCCTTCTACCTATTTGGGGATTCCTTTCTTTATGGGATCTTCTAAGTCTTCTTTTTGGAATTCAGTTATTGAGAGACTTAAATCTTGTATTTTTGCTTGGAAGGCTAGGTGGTTGTCTCTTTTAGGTAGGATACTTCTCATTAAAATGGTCCTATCTGCCATTCCCAATTACTATATCTCAGTTCTTCAAGTTCCCAGATCAGCCATCTCCCAAATTGAAAAGATTATTCGATCTTTTCTTTGGAAAAATAACATGACAGAAGATAAAAAGATTCCACTGATTTCTTTGACCAAGATGTCTCTTTCCAAGCAAGTTGGTGGTGTTGGGATTCAGGACTTATGTAAAAGAAATAGGGATTTTGGGGGCAAACTAGTTTGGTCTATATATACTAAGCCCCAATCTTTGTGGTGCCAAATTATGCAGGCTATGTATTTGGATTCCAAGAATCCTGCTAGGATCTTCATAATTTCTAATCCTCCACAGGGGTCTGCTATTTGGAACTTTATGATCTCATGTAGGGAAGTGGTCTCTAATTTTCTCTCCTGGCAGGTCCATTCAAGGGAGGATATTCTTTTTTGGAAAGAATCCTGGAATGGCTTTCCCCCTCTTTCACAACATGATTCTCTTGTTTTTGTTTCAGTTGTTCTTTCTCAATCATGGGGAGTTAGATTGGTTGATTATGTAGATAGTGTTGATCTATTTTCTCACAAGGTCTCATGGAAGGATCCCTCTACTCTGCCATTGTCCTTTCAGGAAATTCAAAATTCAAAATTTGTTTTGCAAGATCAAGTGGCTTTCCTTTCTAACATCAAAGATCAACTTATTTGGTGCCCTTCTAAATCAGGAAACTACTCTGTTAAAGAAGGATATTTTGTTGTTCAACAAATGGCCAATCAAAATGCTCCTCATCGTGCCTTTTTGTTCTGTTGGAATAATTCAGTATTACCTAAAGCTGGTGTTTTTTCCTAGCTCGCGTTGCAAAATGGAATTTTGACTAGTGACCATTTAGTCAAATTTAATATTGCAGCCTCCTTTTCTTATGTCTTATGTGGTAAAGCTCTTGAAGATGTCAATCATCTTTTTCTTCATTGTGAGTTTGCGAGTAGTTGTTGGTATTTTGTCCTCCAAAAGTTATCTCTTTCATTCCCTTTACCTTTATCTTTATGGGACATGTTTCAGTCTTGGCCAGTTTTGTATTCATCTTCTCTATTTGCTTGTTTGTGGTTTATAATTCCCTCTTCAGTCATATTGGCCATTTGGTGGGAAAGAAACAAGCACATTTTTAGATGTGACTCATTAGATTTATCGACTGTTGTTGGGATTTTGGAAAGAAGTATTATTGAGCAAGTAAATGCTCATGTGCAGAAATATTTTAATATGAATTCAAAGTTCTCTTCTTGGGATACTTTTATGATCTCTTCTTGGAAAAGTATCGTTATTCCTGTATCACCCACCTTTCCAAGGATTCGGAAAACACCTGTAGATTGAAATTCCATAAAATGGAATCCTCCTAATGCCCCTTTTTGTAAATTGAATTTTGATGGATCCTCCCGTGGAAATCCCGGTGATTCAGGAATAGGGATAGTTTTTCATGATCATTTGGGTTCTTTATTAGTATTAAAAGCTATGCCAATTTCTCCTGGCACAAATAATATGGCTGAGGCTTGTTCTCTTTTAGAAGGTCTTGTTATGGCTAAGGATTTGAATTTCAAATACCTTCATATTGAAGGTGATTCAGCTATTGTCATTAATGCTTGCAAGGCAAGTAAAGCTGATAATTGGCATTTCCGGTATATTCTTGAACAAATATGGACTCTTCTTGATACGTTTGAGTGCCTCATCATCTCACATGTTTATTGTGAAGGTAATGCATTGGCTGATTGCCTTCCTAATATGGGTTGTGACAAAACTGTTATTGATTCCTCTTGATTGGGGTGTGATTTGATGAGCTTCCCAAACCTATTAAGTATAGCCTATAGAGAGTCAAGTATTTAATCTTTCGTATTATATGATTACTCATTTATACAAGTTGATATTCTCTTCTCTTGGTGAGGTATTTCTTTTCATAATTCCATTTGGTTTTGATTTGAGGTACTTTGCTTTAATTGATCATCACTTGGCATTCATTAATGATGAGTTGGTTGTTATTGATGTTGTTCGTGTGTTTGGTACTCTCTCCTGGTGTGAAATCTAGAGATATTTATTTTCACATTGGGAATCCATCCTTCAAATGCCATTTAAAGTTTGGCGTAGCGTTATTTTCATGATTATCTTTGTACGCCGCTTCTTTTGGTTTGTCAGATTTTTTATGATATATCTCCTCTTTCTTTTCATTTACGACATAAAAATTTTGGGCTTCATTTCTCTCTAACATTTCTGCATTCACCTCTTCTCCTTTGGCATTTGTCTATAATGGTGGACCGCAGATCTCATGTTGTTGGTGTCAGTCATGTTTTGGACCTTTGCGTTTCTTGTAAATTCTCTGTGTTCTATAGTATATATATATTTTGGTTGTAGTTGTTTTTTGGTGCAGGGGCATGTCAATTTTGGTTGCAGGAGTTCTTTGTTGCAGGGCCTTCAAGATATCCCAGGAACTTATTTTGTAAATAAGCTTGCATGCTCCTATTCTATAAAATGAGCTTGCATGCTCTTATTTGTAAATGAGCCTGCATCCTCCTTTGCTGATCTCTATTTTGTAACTAGCTCCGGCTAGAGGATTGTGTTGGCATATGTGTAGAGTACGTTGACATGATGATATTGTGTTGTCATTGATGTCAATATGTTAAAGAGTGAACCGATAATATGCTAAAGAGTGAATCGATAATATGTCGAAGATGAACTGATTTATTGAAGTTAAGCAACTGGTAAAGTGAACCGGTATAATGTTGTGAACCGGTATATGTGCAAAAGGTGAAGCGGTACATTTGTCCAAGTGAATTGGTATATGGAATGTTTTCTATCAAGGTTTAATATGGTATGACTACCGGTTGGTAGTCCCAGCCTCAAGGTTTTCGGTTGACGTGTTTCGAGCCTGTGTGATTCAACTGATGGCATTGTGTGATGAGTTAGCATTGTAATGGAGATCAGATCGTGTTGGTACACCAGCCTCGTGAACGTGAAGGATCTTGCATGAAGGGGATTGATCCTATCTACCTCAGGAATGTGCGAAGTCCCTGCAAACGGTGATGAACATGTGATGGGTTATCGCCTCCAAGAAGCGGTGAAGAACGAACGATGGAGAATGTCTTGAGATCTGTTCAAGATCGTTGTATTCAAATGCAAAGTGTTCAATGGTCAGGATTGAACCAATTGAATTGCTCAACCTAAATGTTTAGGGTTTAGGGTTTATGCTATCAACCTATCTGTTTCCTATAAGGTTGATGTTGTGTTTTATGTTGAGGTGGTTTGCAAATGTTGTGTGTGTATCTAGGTGCAGAGATACGTGATTCTTGCCAGACCAAATAAGAGAATTGATACCTGCAAAGTGTGTGTGCAGAAGGAATGAACTAAACCGGATCTACATTGGCATTGAGTGCTATTACCAGATCATTGTAATACCTGTTAATCTCTAATCACTTCAATAGTTGGAAAATCCCTTAACAGGGTAGCTTTAACCAACTTGCTGTAAATCCTTTAACAGGGTGACTCAAAGCCATTGAGTTCATAAAATCCTCTAATAAGGTAACCTTTAACATGGTTTAACCCTTAACCGGGTATTCTAGCCATCCCTTAACTGGGCGATCCCTAATAGGATCGGTTCCTAACAGAACCTGTTTTAACAGTCTTTAACCGGACTAGGCTCCTAACAGAGCGAACTTCTAAAGAGTTCAAAAACAACTTGTGGGTATTGATCCCCACCGTGGTTTTTCCTAGTTGGGTTTCCACATGAAAAATATGTGTGTCATGTGTGATGCCTCTTTCATGTGACGTTTTGTTACTTCCTGTTTAGCGGTGAATCATGTTGTTCTAGTAAATTATTGTATCTCTGATGAGAGATTATGTGTTTATGCATAAGGATAAAGTGGAAATGAGGAAGTAGATTGTATGGAAAGCTAAGTGTTGCCAGTTTATGTCTTTCACAGTCTCATTATGTTTAACCGGTAGTAATTTGGTTTAGACCGGTATTAGTGATTGTCTGTCAAGTGCACTGTTTGCAGTCAAACTGGTTTAGGAAAAGTTTTTGTGTCTGTACTGATTCACCCCCCCCCCCCCCCCCCCCTCTTTGTATCGGTTTGGTACTCACTATTCATCATTGAGTTATCAATTGGTATCAGAGCATTCTCCAGGTCCTCTGTGTTGTAAGCTTAACCGGTTGAGGGAAAGATCCTATTGTAATGATGAAGAGGGAATGTCCAAAGTTCAACAGAGATAACTTTAAAATATGGAAGGATAGAATGAAGATATACATCAGAAGCATGGGTGCTCAACATTGGAGCTATGTTGAGAATGTTTATGTTATCCCTACCAGTACTCTCGCTGATGACCAAAAGAGAGAGATTCAAGAGAATGGGAAAGTCATGGAAGCCCCAATTAGTAGTTTATCTGGCATTGAGTTTATTAATGTTCAAGACAAAGAGAATCCCAAAGAAGTATGGGATACTCTTGAGAATATCTATGACGGTGATGAGCATGTGAAACAAGCTAAGGAAGAAAGCCTTAGAGGAAAGTTTGAAGACATGTGGATGGTTGAAGGAGAGACCATTCAATAATATGGAATAAGAATCAAAACTGTTGTTGGAGATATCAAGAGTGCAGGTGGTAAAATGGAAGATTCCACTATTGTTAGCAAAGTTTTGAGATCCTTATTACCGGTCTATGCAATAAGGGTTGTTGCTATTCAGGAATTGAGGTCAATAGACAAGACTAAGGTATCCCTAGACTCCATCATTGCAAAGTTGACAGCCTATGAGATAAATAGTTTTGATGGTAGTGTTCAGAAGACTGAATCAGCCTTTAGAGCATCTACTGCACCATCTAGAAAAGGCAAAGAAGCTAGTACCAGTGGTGAATCAAGACAGAGTAGAGAAATGGATGATGAGGAGATCTTGATGGAATTTGAAACTCTTCTTGCCAAGAGACTTCCTAAGGGAACTGGTAAATACAAAGGTAAGCTTCCTTTGAAATGCTTTTCTTGTAACTGGATAGGACACATTGTTGTAAACTATCCTAATGGTGATAGTAATGACAAACTGGAAAAGTTAAAGAAGTTCAAAAGAGGAAACCGAAGAAACTATTTTGTAGCAGTTGATGAAGGTGTCACTGATGAGGAATCAGAAGATGAAGAAAATAAAGATATTATGTTTGTAGCAGTCAAGGAAGATGTGTCAGACAAGAAGGCTCTTGTCTCCCACTTTGATAATTCTAATGAGTGGATTATTGATAGTGGCTGTTCTCACCATATGATTGGTGACCGGAGTAAGTTTCTATCTTTGGAAGAGTATGATGGTGGTGTGGTTCATTTTGGTAATGATGCACCATGTATGGTAAAAGGCAGAGGGTCCATCTCTCTGAATGGAAGAAGCAGTGCTGACAATGTGTATTGGGTAGAAGGTCTAAGGCACAACCTTTTGAGTGTTGCTCAATTGAATAATAATGGACTCACTCTGGAATTCAAAAATGGAGTGTGCAAAATAAAAGGAAAGAGTGGTGAACTGATGGCTACCGGTGTGCAGACCAAAGGTAACCTATTTTAGCTAAATGCTAATGTCAGTACATGTCTTATGGATAAGTTTGAGGACAACTAGATATGGCATAGGAGGCTCTGCCATGTAAACTTTGACAATATTGTGAAGGCCAGTATGATCAAGGCAGTTAGAGGATTGCCTATGTTGAGAAAACCGGAAAATCCTTTGTGCAAAGAGTGTCAACTGGGGAAAATGTCTTCCTCAACCTTCAAAGGTAAATCCTTCACAACAGACAATTTACTTGATCTTGTGCATACTAATTTGTGTGGTCCTATGAAAACTAGGAGTGTGCAGGGAGGTACATATTTGATGATTCTTATAGATGATTGCTCAAGAATGATGTGGGTCACATTCCTGAAGGACAAGTATGAAGCCTTTGGAAAGTTCAAATCTTTTAGAGCACTAGTAGAGAAGGAATGCTTTAGAAAAATCAAATGCCTTAGAACTGATCAAGGAGGAGAATTCACTTCCGGTGAATTCCACAAATATTGTGAAGAGAATGGCATCAAGAGGCAACTGTTTGCCCCCCAAAATCCACAACAGAATGGCTTAGCAGAGAGGAACAACCGGACTGTGGTTGAAGTGGCTAGAACTATGTTGATCCAAGGAAAGGTTGCTGACACCTTTTGGAGAGAAGCAGTGAGCATTGCAGTCTACACAATGAACCGAGTACTCATCAAGAAAGGAAAGGATAAGACTCCTTATGAGTACTGGACCGGTAAGACACTAGTGGTAAGCTACTTCAGAGTGTTTGGTAGTAAATGTTATATCAAGAGGAGTGAACATCAGAGCAAGTTTGATGCTAAATGTGATGAGGGAATATTCCTAGGGTATTCCACAAAGAGAAAAGCTCTCAAATGTTTCAACAACAGGACTCAAAGAATTGTTGAAAGCATCAATGTTAGGGTTGATGAAAACTCTGAGAAACTTGAGGAAACCGACAGAGAGCATGTAGGAGATGAATCGGTAGTAACCTTTTGGGAACCGGTTGCAAATTAGCCCAGTACCATTAATTGTCCTCCTACACTGGTGGATGCTGATGTTGATGAAGATGAGGCTGAAGAAGAAAAGCAAGAGGAATCTATTAAGAATATACCTAGTTATGTAAAACTCAATCATGATCCAAGGCAGATCATAGGAGACAAAGATGCAGGAATTATTACAAGAAGAAAGGTTAGAGAAAACTCATGTATGATCTCTGAATTTGAGCCTAAATCATTCAAAGAGGCACATAAAGATGAAGACTGGATCAAGGCAATGGAAGAGGAACTTGATCAGATAGAAAAGAATGGTACATGGTCTTTGGTACCCAGACCAGAGCATAAAAATGTCATTGGAACCAAATGGGTCTTCAGAAATAAATTGAATGAGGATGGCACAGTGGTAAGGAACAAAGCCAGACTAGTATGTAAAAGATATGCCCAAGAAGGAGAAGACTATGGAGAAACCTTTGCTCCAGTAGCAAGATTGGAAGGAGTTCATATGCTTCTTGCATATGCAACTTTTAAAGGATTCAAGGTATACCAAATGGATGTAAAATATGCATTTCTAAATGGAATACTTGAAGAAGAGGTGTATATAGAGAAACCAGATGGGTTTTCCCTATCAGAAGACAGTGCCATGGTGTGTAGGCTACATAAAGCCTTGTATGGACTGAAGCAGGCACCTAGAGCATGGTATGAACACTTGCACTCCCATCATGTGAAGATTGGATTTGAAAGAACAAGTGAAGATAGAAATATCTACTTGAAATCAGAAGGAGATCAGATTATGATCTATGAAGTATTTGTTGATGACATAATCTTTGGTGGAGATGACAAGATGAGTCATGACTTTGCAGATGAGATGAAGAAGGAATTTGAGATGTCACTCATAGCAGAGATTAAGTTATTCATTGGACTGCAGATTCAACAAATGAAAGATAGAATCTTTATTACTCAGTCCAAGTATGTCAAAGAGGTGTTGAAGACCTTTGGCATGGAAGACAACAAACCAGTTGGTACACCAATGGTGACCGGTTGTAAACTATCAAAAGAGGATGACTCAACATTGGTAAATGAGAAGGAATATCGATCAATGATTGGTAAGTTGCATTATGTAGTGCATAGCAGACCAGACATTGCACATGTAGTGGGTATTACTGCTCGGTTTCAGAAAAGCCCACGAGAATCCCACTTGGTAGCAGTCAAGCGGATTCTTAGATATCTGAAGGGAACTATTGACTATGGATTATGGTATCCATACAATGATGATTTCAACTTGAAAGTGTTCACAGATGCTGATTGGGCTGGTAATATGGATGACCGGAAGAGCACAACTAGTGGTGCATTCTTTCTTGGTGGTAGATTGATCTCATGGACGAGTAAAAAGTAGAGATGTATCTCTCGGTCTACAGTAGAAGCGGAGTATGTTACAGCTTTTATGAACTGCACCCAGACTATTTGGATGAAGCATGTATTGAATGGCTTCAAAGTTCTTGTATCTGAACCGGTAAGTATATTTTGTGACAATACAAGTGCAATTAACATCTCCAAGAATCCGGTTTTACATGCTAGAACCAAGCACTTTGAACTCAAGTATCATTTCTTGAGGGAAAAGGTTCAGAACAAAGAGGTGGTTTTGGAACATGTTTCCAGTAAGGAGTAGTTAGCTGACATATTTACCAAGCCTCTACCAAAGGCTACTTTTACCTATCTAAGAGGTGAATTAGGGGTGCTGCCCCTTCAAGAGGTAAACTAAAGGTTTGTGCTCCACATTAGTCAGATCTCATTTTGCTATATCTTTTTCAAGATTGATGTGTTGAAGGATGCTACTCCTTAGGGGGAGCAACATAGTGGAACAGGGAAGCTCGTGCCTCCACTTTGGCATTGTTGTCAAAGGGGGAGAAGATGTGAAGCGAAGAAGATATCTGCAGTATTAAGGAGAAGATGTGATGCAGAAAGAGAGATATCTTTGTATATTGCCATCAATGCCAAAGGGGGAGATTATTGGCATATGTGCAGAGTATGTCAACATGATGATACTGTGTTTTCATTGATGTCAATATGCTAAAGAGTGAACCGGTAATATGCTGAAGAGTGAACTGGTAATATGTCAAAGATGAACCAGTTTATTGAAGTTAAGCAATTGGCAAAGTGAACCGGTATATGTTCAAAAGGTGAAGCGGTACGTTTGTCCAAGTGAACCAGTATATGGAATGTTTTCTATCAAGGTTTAATATGGTATGACTACTGGTTGGTAGTCCTAGCCTCAGGGTTTCCGATTGAAGTGTTTCGAGCCTGCGTGATTCAAC